>NW_028134727.1:0-88000 GCF_964662115.1 Mustela nivalis | reverse complement strand
GAAACAAGCCCTCTGGACTAGGAACTCCGGAACCAAAACCCAGCCCAGTGTCTGCCCAACGGAAGAAAAACGTTTCCCTGTGGGGCTCTCCAGAAAACCCAATGAGGATCAACCTGCTCGGTCCTCGATGGTACCCGAACTGGATAGGCTGCTCTGGGCACTCATGCTCTGCCTGACACAGCCTGAAGCCAGACGTCCAGACAGACAAGGAGACAGCTGGCCGCACACCCAGCACTTCGGACACGCCATGGTCTTATGCCGTCACCTCATCCTAACCTTGGTTTTCAGATATCTGAACCTAGACATTATATCAATTCTCCACACAGCTGGGTATAGCAAGCACAAAACAGAACTCCTCCTTCCCCATGGCTGTCAAGCTTGCTCTTGGCATGGAGTCACACCTTCAGGGTGGGAGAAACCTTCATGGCCCCTGAAGCCACGCCCAAACTTGAGTGCTGCTTGGGCACAAATTCACACTGTGACCCTCAGCATGAGCCCCATGTCAAAGAAAGGCCTGTCAGGCCCTGGACCAAGAGCCCTCATATGGGGCTTGCCAAGCCCCTATGCACCCAATCCTCACCACGGTTTGAAATTTCCAGTCGCCCCGCCCGTACCTGGAGCTCTGCTCTGGAATCCCTTTCTTGGAGAGACCCATGAGCCAGACAACACGACTCCACCCTTCCCACAAAATGACCCCAAAGTCTTGGGAGCTGGGACAAATCCCCAGAGAGGGATACTCGTCCACAGTACCTGAGGCCACCGCTCCAATCCACGGCTATCCCGGACACAACATCCAGAGACAAAAGCCTGAAGGAACGCCTCCCACTCGCCCTTGTTTCAGAGGCCCAGGAGCTCCCTCTCGGGCTGTACATCCGGCCGGCCATACCCTAGGCGCCACTCATAAGCTGAGTTTGTGTATTCAGACTTCTGTGCCCACAGCCTGGACCCACACAACATCCAGGCTAGGGCCTCTGGACCAAACAGCGAAAGATTGTGCCTGCCCTCTCCAAGGAAAGTGTGCCCAATCCATTGACCACAACCCTACAGGTTAGGGAAAAGCTCCAAGGTCCCTGAGGCCATCAATAGTATAGGCCACCCTGGACTAAGAGGGGTTCTCTGACACCAGCGGAGCAACTATCTCCACTTAGACTCTCAGACAGTGTCCCCAGAGACAGAAGGTTGAAATGGACAGGCCCCCAGGCCCTAATCTGAACCTTAGCTTTGGTTTCCATGTTTCCGTTCTCAGAGGACTGTTTTCGTAGACCAGCACATGGGGCTTTTCTGAGGCACCAAACCAAACCTCTCTCATCTCCACATGGGCAGCCTTCTTACTGGGATGTATCAAACACTTCAGGTAGGAGAGTTCCGCAGGGCCACTGAACAACCAGCACATTCCAAGGTCTCCATGGACCCAAACGCACATTATGACGCATCCTCAGGAGAGGCCATTTCAACTCAGCCCGCTGGGTCGCGTGTTCCAGAGGCAGCAGATCAAACATATCTTGTCGCTAATAGCCAATGGGAATGCGAGGCATGCAGTACAGGGATCCATCCTTCGAACCCTGCTCTCCAGTCCTTCCATATGATATGTCCTGGAGCCATGCAACAGGACTCGAATGTCCCGCAGAAGGAAACCTTGTGGTTTGGGGCAACCTCCAAACTCAGCGTGGGAAAACTTCCTTGGCCTCATGAGGCCCCCACTTCATGAAGGTGCCATCATGGACACATACTCCAGCCTCAGCCAACGTCTGATCCTCAGCCTGACTTCAGATGCAGGAGATTTTGATTCAGCCTCTGCAGAGTGGGCCTGCTCTGCCCTTGGCTCCAATCCTCACACTAGCTTGTGTTTTCAGACTTCCGTCCTCACACTCCTGGCCCACAAACCCTCCCTACTGGGAATTCTGGGGCCACAATGAAGCACTGTGCCTGCCTCCCAGGAGAAAAACCTTGTCTATGGCGCTGCCCAGAAACCCCAAATGAGGATCAAACTGCTTGGCCCTCGGCAACACCCCAATTGCATAGGCTACCTTAAACAGTGATGCTCTGTCGCAAATAGCCTGAGCCCAGACCTTCCAACAGACACCGACAGAGCTGGCTGCACACCCAGCACATTGGACCCGCCACTGCCTTAGGCCACCATCCATTCCCAACCTGGGTTTTCAGTCATCGGAACCTAGACCTTATCTCCAATCCCTGCACAGGGGGGAACCTGATGCACAAGTCAGAACCCCTCCTTCCCCATGGCAAGAAACCTTGCTGCTGGCAGTGAGTCAAACCTCCAGTGTAGGAGAAAACGGCATGGCCCATGAGGCCACGCCCAAGCGTGAGGGCCGCCTTGGGCACAAACACACATTGTGACCCTCAGCGTGAGTACCTTATTCAAGTAACGCCTCTCAGTGACTGGACCAAGAGCCCGCATATGTGGCTTGCCATGCCCATAGGCACCCAGGACTAACTAGATGGTGTGTATTCCAGTTGAGGGAACCCACTGCTGTGCTCTAGAGTCCCTCTCCTGGGGTGTCCCCTGTGGCAGAAAACAGTACTCTTCATTCCCACAGAATGAACACAAACACTTGGGAGCTTGGACAATCCCCCGAGAGGAAGGCTCTTCCTCGGCCTCTGAGACAACCCCTACCCTGACCGGACACTGTAAATGCAACACCCAGAGACAAAATCCTGAGTGACTGCCTCCCACTTGCCCTACTTTGATTTCCAGAGGATCTCCCCTCACGGACTAGAGATCAGGCCTGCCATTATATTGGCCCCTAGCTGAGCCAAGTTTGCTTTTTCAGACATCTGTCCCCACAGCCCTGGCAAACACAGCCTCTAGGCTGGGTCCTCTGGAGCCATAGCACAGGACCGTGCCTGCTCTCTCCTGGGAAACTGTGTCCATTCCTTTGGCCACACACCTCCAGAATATGAGAAACCTCAAGGCCTCCGAGGACATCCCACTACTGGGAGCCTCACTGGACTCACAGGGGCATTCGGACACAAGCTGAGCAGCTACATCCATGAATGCATGCACACAGATGTCAACAGAGATAGAAGGTTGAGCCGGACAGGCCTTTAGGCCGTAGTCTCAACTCTTGCTTTGGTTTCCAGGTGTCACTCCTCAGAGGCTTTGGTTCGAAGAACAGGGTATGGGGCTTTCCTGAGGCACGGAACAGAACTCCTCTCGTCTCCACATGGGAAGTTGCCTTGTTGGAGCCGTGTCAAACACCTCATGTTGGAGAATCCTGCAGAGTCCCTGAGCCACCTCCACATTCCAAGGTCTCCCAGGCCACCAAGCCACAGTAGGACTCATCTTCAGGAGAGTCCATTTCAACTCTCCCCTCTGGGTAGCTCACCCAGGAGCCCGCAGATTGAGCCTGCCTTGTCCTGACTAAAGAGTGGGAATATGAGGTGGCGTTCCCAGGCATCCATGCTTAGACACCTGCTCTCGAGTCTTTCCATATGGGGCCTCTTGGAAACATCCAATAGGACTCGACTGTCGTGCAGAAGGTAACCTTCAGTTTTGGAGCAGTTCACAAATCCCATCGTAGGCAAAACTTTCTGGCCTCATGAAGCCCCCACACCCTTCAGGAAGAGGCCATGCTGGACAAGAACTCTAGCCTGAGGCACGTCTCATAGTTGACATGACCTCAGTGCAGGAGATCTCGATTCAGCCTCTGCAGAGTGGGCCTGCCGTGCCCTCGGTCCCAAACCTCACGCTAGCTTGTGTTTTCAGACTTCCTTCCTCCCACTCCTGGCAAACAAGCCCTCTGGACTAGGAACTCCGGAACCAAAACCCAGCCCAGTGTCTGCCCAACGGAAGAAAAACGTTTCCCTGTGGGGCTCTCCAGAAAACCCAATGAGGATCAACCTGCTCGGTCCTCGATGGTACCCGAACTGGATAGGCTGCTCTGGGCACTCATGCTCTGCCTGACACAGCCTGAAGCCAGACGTCCAGACAGACAAGGAGACAGCTGGCCGCACACCCAGCACTTCGGACACGCCATGGTCTTATGCCGTCACCTCATCCTAACCTTGGTTTTCAGATATCTGAACCTAGACATTATATCAATTCTCCACACAGCTGGGTATAGCAAGCACAAAACAGAACTCCTCCTTCCCCATGGCTGTCAAGCTTGCTCTTGGCATGGAGTCACACCTTCAGGGTGGGAGAAACCTTCATGGCCCCTGAAGCCACGCCCAAACTTGAGTGCTGCTTGGGCACAAATTCACACTGTGACCCTCAGCATGAGCCCCATGTCAAAGAAAGGCCTGTCAGGCCCTGGACCAAGAGCCCTCATATGGGGCTTGCCAAGCCCCTATGCACCCAATCCTCACCACGGTTTGAAATTTCCAGTCGCCCCGCCCGTACCTGGAGCTCTGCTCTGGAATCCCTTTCTTGGAGAGACCCATGAGCCAGACAACACGACTCCACCCTTCCCACAAAATGACCCCAAAGTCTTGGGAGCTGGGACAAATCCCCAGAGAGGGATACTCGTCCACAGTACCTGAGGCCACCGCTCCAATCCACGGCTATCCCGGACACAACATCCAGAGACAAAAGCCTGAAGGAACGCCTCCCACTCGCCCTTGTTTCAGAGGCCCAGGAGCTCCCTCTCGGGCTGTACATCCGGCCGGCCATACCCTAGGCGCCACTCATAAGCTGAGTTTGTGTATTCAGACTTCTGTGCCCACAGCCTGGACCCACACAACATCCAGGCTAGGGCCTCTGGACCAAACAGCGAAAGATTGTGCCTGCCCTCTCCAAGGAAAGTGTGCCCAATCCATTGACCACAACCCTACAGGTTAGGGAAAAGCTCCAAGGTCCCTGAGGCCATCAATAGTATAGGCCACCCTGGACTAAGAGGGGTTCTCTGACACCAGCGGAGCAACTATCTCCACTTAGACTCTCAGACAGTGTCCCCAGAGACAGAAGGTTGAAATGGACAGGCCCCCAGGCCCTAATCTGAACCTTAGCTTTGGTTTCCATGTTTCCGTTCTCAGAGGACTGTTTTCGTAGACCAGCACATGGGGCTTTTCTGAGGCACCAAACCAAACCTCTCTCATCTCCACATGGGCAGCCTTCTTACTGGGATGTATCAAACACTTCAGGTAGGAGAGTTCCGCAGGGCCACTGAACAACCAGCACATTCCAAGGTCTCCATGGACCCAAACGCACATTATGACGCATCCTCAGGAGAGGCCATTTCAACTCAGCCCGCTGGGTCGCGTGTTCCAGAGGCAGCAGATCAAACATATCTTGTCGCTAATAGCCAATGGGAATGCGAGGCATGCAGTACAGGGATCCATCCTTCGAACCCTGCTCTCCAGTCCTTCCATATGATATGTCCTGGAGCCATGCAACAGGACTCGAATGTCCCGCAGAAGGAAACCTTGTGGTTTGGGGCAACCTCCAAACTCAGCGTGGGAAAACTTCCTTGGCCTCATGAGGCCCCCACTTCATGAAGGTGCCATCATGGACACATACTCCAGCCTCAGCCAACGTCTGATCCTCAGCCTGACTTCAGATGCAGGAGATTTTGATTCAGCCTCTGCAGAGTGGGCCTGCTCTGCCCTTGGCTCCAATCCTCACACTAGCTTGTGTTTTCAGACTTCCGTCCTCACACTCCTGGCCCACAAACCCTCCCTACTGGGAATTCTGGGGCCACAATGAAGCACTGTGCCTGCCTCCCAGGAGAAAAACCTTGTCTATGGCGCTGCCCAGAAACCCCAAATGAGGATCAAACTGCTTGGCCCTCGGCAACACCCCAATTGCATAGGCTACCTTAAACAGTGATGCTCTGTCGCAAATAGCCTGAGCCCAGACCTTCCAACAGACACCGACAGAGCTGGCTGCACACCCAGCACATTGGACCCGCCACTGCCTTAGGCCACCATCCATTCCCAACCTGGGTTTTCAGTCATCGGAACCTAGACCTTATCTCCAATCCCTGCACAGGGGGGAACCTGATGCACAAGTCAGAACCCCTCCTTCCCCATGGCAAGAAACCTTGCTGCTGGCAGTGAGTCAAACCTCCAGTGTAGGAGAAAACGGCATGGCCCATGAGGCCACGCCCAAGCGTGAGGGCCGCCTTGGGCACAAACACACATTGTGACCCTCAGCGTGAGTACCTTATTCAAGTAACGCCTCTCAGTGACTGGACCAAGAGCCCGCATATGTGGCTTGCCATGCCCATAGGCACCCAGGACTAACTAGATGGTGTGGATTCCAGTTGAGGGAACCCACTGCTGTGCTCTAGAGTCCCTCTCCTGGGGTGTCCCCTGTGGCAGAAAACAGTACTCTTCATTCCCACAGAATGAACACAAACACTTGGGAGCTTGGACAATCCCCCGAGAGGAAGGCTCTTCCTCGGCCTCTGAGACAACCCCTACCCTGACCGGACACTGTAAATGCAACACCCAGAGACAAAATCCTGAGTGACTGCCTCCCACTTGCCCTACTTTGATTTCCAGAGGATCTCCCCTCACGGACTAGAGATCAGGCCTGCCATTATATTGGCCCCTAGCTGAGCCAAGTTTGCTTTTTCAGACATCTGTCCCCACAGCCCTGGCAAACACAGCCTCTAGGCTGGGTCCTCTGGAGCCATAGCACAGGACCGTGCCTGCTCTCTCCTGGGAAACTGTGTCCATTCCTTTGGCCACACACCTCCAGAATATGAGAAACCTCAAGGCCTCCGAGGACATCCCACTACTGGGAGCCTCACTGGACTCACAGGGGCATTCGGACACAAGCTGAGCAGCTACATCCATGAATGCATGCACACAGATGTCAACAGAGATAGAAGGTTGAGCCGGACAGGCCTTTAGGCCGTAGTCTCAACTCTTGCTTTGGTTTCCAGGTGTCACTCCTCAGAGGCTTTGGTTCGAAGAACAGGGTATGGGGCTTTCCTGAGGCACGGAACAGAACTCCTCTCGTCTCCACATGGGAAGTTGCCTTGTTGGAGCCGTGTCAAACACCTCATGTTGGAGAATCCTGCAGAGTCCCTGAGCCACCTCCACATTCCAAGGTCTCCCAGGCCACCAAGCCACAGTAGGACTCATCTTCAGGAGAGTCCATTTCAACTCTCCCCTCTGGGTAGCTCACCCAGGAGCCCGCAGATTGAGCCTGCCTTGTCCTGACTAAAGAGTGGGAATATGAGGTGGCGTTCCCAGGCATCCATGCTTAGACACCTGCTCTCGAGTCTTTCCATATGGGGCCTCTTGGAAACATCCAATAGGACTCGACTGTCGTGCAGAAGGTAACCTTCAGTTTTGGAGCAGTTCACAAATCCCATCGTAGGCAAAACTTTCTGGCCTCATGAAGCCCCCACACCCTTCAGGAAGAGGCCATGCTGGACAAGAACTCTAGCCTGAGGCACGTCTCATAGTTGACATGACCTCAGTGCAGGAGATCTCGATTCAGCCTCTGCAGAGTGGGCCTGCCGTGCCCTCGGTCCCAAACCTCACGCTAGCTTGTGTTTTCAGACTTCCTTCCTCCCACTCCTGGCAAACAAGCCCTCTGGACTAGGAACTCCGGAACCAAAACCCAGCCCAGTGTCTGCCCAACGGAAGAAAAACGTTTCCCTGTGGGGCTCTCCAGAAAACCCAATGAGGATCAACCTGCTCGGTCCTCGATGGTACCCGAACTGGATAGGCTGCTCTGGGCACTCATGCTCTGCCTGACACAGCCTGAAGCCAGACGTCCAGACAGACAAGGAGACAGCTGGCCGCACACCCAGCACTTCGGACACGCCATGGTCTTATGCCGTCACCTCATCCTAACCTTGGTTTTCAGATATCTGAACCTAGACATTATATCAATTCTCCACACAGCTGGGTATAGCAAGCACAAAACAGAACTCCTCCTTCCCCATGGCTGTCAAGCTTGCTCTTGGCATGGAGTCACACCTTCAGGGTGGGAGAAACCTTCATGGCCCCTGAAGCCACGCCCAAACTTGAGTGCTGCTTGGGCACAAATTCACACTGTGACCCTCAGCATGAGCCCCATGTCAAAGAAAGGCCTGTCAGGCCCTGGACCAAGAGCCCTCATATGGGGCTTGCCAAGCCCCTATGCACCCAATCCTCACCACGGTTTGAAATTTCCAGTCGCCCCGCCCGTACCTGGAGCTCTGCTCTGGAATCCCTTTCTTGGAGAGACCCATGAGCCAGACAACACGACTCCACCCTTCCCACAAAATGACCCCAAAGTCTTGGGAGCTGGGACAAATCCCCAGAGAGGGATACTCGTCCACAGTACCTGAGGCCACCGCTCCAATCCACGGCTATCCCGGACACAACATCCAGAGACAAAAGCCTGAAGGAACGCCTCCCACTCGCCCTTGTTTCAGAGGCCCAGGAGCTCCCTCTCGGGCTGTACATCCGGCCGGCCATACCCTAGGCGCCACTCATAAGCTGAGTTTGTGTATTCAGACTTCTGTGCCCACAGCCTGGACCCACACAACATCCAGGCTAGGGCCTCTGGACCAAACAGCGAAAGATTGTGCCTGCCCTCTCCAAGGAAAGTGTGCCCAATCCATTGACCACAACCCTACAGGTTAGGGAAAAGCTCCAAGGTCCCTGAGGCCATCAATAGTATAGGCCACCCTGGACTAAGAGGGGTTCTCTGACACCAGCGGAGCAACTATCTCCACTTAGACTCTCAGACAGTGTCCCCAGAGACAGAAGGTTGAAATGGACAGGCCCCCAGGCCCTAATCTGAACCTTAGCTTTGGTTTCCATGTTTCCGTTCTCAGAGGACTGTTTTCGTAGACCAGCACATGGGGCTTTTCTGAGGCACCAAACCAAACCTCTCTCATCTCCACATGGGCAGCCTTCTTACTGGGATGTATCAAACACTTCAGGTAGGAGAGTTCCGCAGGGCCACTGAACAACCAGCACATTCCAAGGTCTCCATGGACCCAAACGCACATTATGACGCATCCTCAGGAGAGGCCATTTCAACTCAGCCCGCTGGGTCGCGTGTTCCAGAGGCAGCAGATCAAACATATCTTGTCGCTAATAGCCAATGGGAATGCGAGGCATGCAGTACAGGGATCCATCCTTCGAACCCTGCTCTCCAGTCCTTCCATATGATATGTCCTGGAGCCATGCAACAGGACTCGAATGTCCCGCAGAAGGAAACCTTGTGGTTTGGGGCAACCTCCAAACTCAGCGTGGGAAAACTTCCTTGGCCTCATGAGGCCCCCACTTCATGAAGGTGCCATCATGGACACATACTCCAGCCTCAGCCAACGTCTGATCCTCAGCCTGACTTCAGATGCAGGAGATTTTGATTCAGCCTCTGCAGAGTGGGCCTGCTCTGCCCTTGGCTCCAATCCTCACACTAGCTTGTGTTTTCAGACTTCCGTCCTCACACTCCTGGCCCACAAACCCTCCCTACTGGGAATTCTGGGGCCACAATGAAGCACTGTGCCTGCCTCCCAGGAGAAAAACCTTGTCTATGGCGCTGCCCAGAAACCCCAAATGAGGATCAAACTGCTTGGCCCTCGGCAACACCCCAATTGCATAGGCTACCTTAAACAGTGATGCTCTGTCGCAAATAGCCTGAGCCCAGACCTTCCAACAGACACCGACAGAGCTGGCTGCACACCCAGCACATTGGACCTGCCACTGCCTTAGGCCACCATCCATTCCCAACCTGGGTTTTCAGTCATCGGAACCTAGACCTTATCTCCAATCCCTGCACAGGGGGGAACCTGATGCACAAGTCAGAACCCCTCCTTCCCCATGGCAAGAAACCTTGCTGCTGGCAGTGAGTCAAACCTCCAGTGTAGGAGAAAACGGCATGGCCCATGAGGCCACGCCCAAGCGTGAGGGCCGCCTTGGGCACAAACACACATTGTGACCCTCAGCGTGAGTACCTTATTCAAGTAACGCCTCTCAGTGACTGGACCAAGAGCCCGCATATGTGGCTTGCCATGCCCATAGGCACCCAGGACTAACTAGATGGTGTGTATTCCAGTTGAGGGAACCCACTGCTGTGCTCTAGAGTCCCTCTCCTGGGGTGTCCCCTGTGGCAGAAAACAGTACTCTTCATTCCCACAGAATGAACACAAACACTTGGGAGCTTGGACAATCCCCCGAGAGGAAGGCTCTTCCTCGGCCTCTGAGACAACCCCTACCCTGACCGGACACTGTAAATGCAACACCCAGAGACAAAATCCTGAGTGACTGCCTCCCACTTGCCCTACTTTGATTTCCAGAGGATCTCCCCTCAGGGACTAGAGATCAGGCCTGCCATTACATTGGCCCCTAGCTGAGCCAAGTTTGCTTTTTCAGACATCTGTCCCCACAGCCCTGGCAAACACAGCCTCTAGGCTGGGTCCTCTGGAGCCATAGCACAGGACCGTGCCTGCTCTCTCCTGGGAAACTGTGTCCATTCCTTTGGCCACACACCTCCAGAATATGAGAAACCTCAAGGCCTCCGAGGACATCCCACTACTGGGAGCCTCACTGGACTCACAGGGGCATTCGGACACAAGCTGAGCAGCTACATCCATGAATGCATGCACACAGATGTCAACAGAGATAGAAGGTTGAGCCGGACAGGCCTTTAGGCCGTAGTCTCAACTCTTGCTTTGGTTTCCAGGTGTCACTCCTCAGAGGCTTTGGTTCGAAGAACAGGGTATGGGGCTTTCCTGAGGCACGGAACAGAACTCCTCTCGTCTCCACATGGGAAGTTGCCTTGTTGGAGCCGTGTCAAACACCTCATGTTGGAGAATCCTGCAGAGTCCCTGAGCCACCTCCACATTCCAAGGTCTCCCAGGCCACCAAGCCACAGTAGGACTCATCTTCAGGAGAGTCCATTTCAACTCTCCCCTCTGGGTAGCTCACCCAGGAGCCCGCAGATTGAGCCTGCCTTGTCCTGACTAAAGAGTGGGAATATGAGGTGGCGTTCCCAGGCATCCATGCTTAGACACCTGCTCTCGAGTCTTTCCATATGGGGCCTCTTGGAAACATCCAATAGGACTCGACTGTCGTGCAGAAGGTAACCTTCAGTTTTGGAGCAGTTCACAAATCCCATCGTAGGCAAAACTTTCTGGCCTCATGAAGCCCCCACACCCTTCAGGAAGAGGCCATGCTGGACAAGAACTCTAGCCTGAGGCACGTCTCATAGTTGACATGACCTCAGTGCAGGAGATCTCGATTCAGCCTCTGCAGAGTGGGCCTGCCGTGCCCTCGGTCCCAAACCTCACGCTAGCTTGTGTTTTCAGACTTCCTTCCTCCCACTCCTGGCAAACAAGCCCTCTGGACTAGGAACTCCGGAACCAAAACCCAGCCCAGTGTCTGCCCAACGGAAGAAAAACGTTTCCCTGTGGGGCTCTCCAGAAAACCCAATGAGGATCAACCTGCTCGGTCCTCGATGGTACCCGAACTGGATAGGCTGCTCTGGGCACTCATGCTCTGCCTGACACAGCCTGAAGCCAGACGTCCAGACAGACAAGGAGACAGCTGGCCGCACACCCAGCACTTCGGACACGCCATGGTCTTATGCCGTCACCTCATCCTAACCTTGGTTTTCAGATATCTGAACCTAGACATTATATCAATTCTCCACACAGCTGGGTATAGCAAGCACAAAACAGAACTCCTCCTTCCCCATGGCTGTCAAGCTTGCTCTTGGCATGGAGTCACACCTTCAGGGTGGGAGAAACCTTCATGGCCCCTGAAGCCACGCCCAAACTTGAGTGCTGCTTGGGCACAAATTCACACTGTGACCCTCAGCATGAGCCCCATGTCAAAGAAAGGCCTGTCAGGCCCTGGACCAAGAGCCCTCATATGGGGCTTGCCAAGCCCCTATGCACCCAATCCTCACCACGGTTTGAAATTTCCAGTCGCCCCGCCCGTACCTGGAGCTCTGCTCTGGAATCCCTTTCTTGGAGAGACCCATGAGCCAGACAACACGACTCCACCCTTCCCACAAAATGACCCCAAAGTCTTGGGAGCTGGGACAAATCCCCAGAGAGGGATACTCGTCCACAGTACCTGAGGCCACCGCTCCAATCCACGGCTATCCCGGACACAACATCCAGAGACAAAAGCCTGAAGGAACGCCTCCCACTCGCCCTTGTTTCAGAGGCCCAGGAGCTCCCTCTCGGGCTGTACATCCGGCCGGCCATACCCTAGGCGCCACTCATAAGCTGAGTTTGTGTATTCAGACTTCTGTGCCCACAGCCTGGACCCACACAACATCCAGGCTAGGGCCTCTGGACCAAACAGCGAAAGATTGTGCCTGCCCTCTCCAAGGAAAGTGTGCCCAATCCATTGACCACAACCCTACAGGTTAGGGAAAAGCTCCAAGGTCCCTGAGGCCATCAATAGTATAGGCCACCCTGGACTAAGAGGGGTTCTCTGACACCAGCGGAGCAACTATCTCCACTTAGACTCTCAGACAGTGTCCCCAGAGACAGAAGGTTGAAATGGACAGGCCCCCAGGCCCTAATCTGAACCTTAGCTTTGGTTTCCATGTTTCCGTTCTCAGAGGACTGTTTTCGTAGACCAGCACATGGGGCTTTTCTGAGGCACCAAACCAAACCTCTCTCATCTCCACATGGGCAGCCTTCTTACTGGGATGTATCAAACACTTCAGGTAGGAGAGTTCCGCAGGGCCACTGAACAACCAGCACATTCCAAGGTCTCCATGGACCCAAACGCACATTATGACGCATCCTCAGGAGAGGCCATTTCAACTCAGCCCGCTGGGTCGCGTGTTCCAGAGGCAGCAGATCAAACATATCTTGTCGCTAATAGCCAATGGGAATGCGAGGCATGCAGTACAGGGATCCATCCTTCGAACCCTGCTCTCCAGTCCTTCCATATGGTATGTCCTGGAGCCATGCAACAGGACTCGAATGTCCCGCAGAAGGAAACCTTGTGGTTTGGGGCAACCTCCAAACTCAGCGTGGGAAAACTTCCTTGGCCTCATGAGGCCCCCACTTCATGAAGGTGCCATCATGGACACATACTCCAGCCTCAGCCAACGTCTGATCCTCAGCCTGACTTCAGATGCAGGAGATTTTGATTCAGCCTCTGCAGAGTGGGCCTGCTCTGCCCTTGGCTCCAATCCTCACACTAGCTTGTGTTTTCAGACTTCCGTCCTCACACTCCTGGCCCACAAACCCTCCCTACTGGGAATTCTGGGGCCACAATGAAGCACTGTGCCTGCCTCCCAGGAGAAAAACCTTGTCTATGGCGCTGCCCAGAAACCCCAAATGAGGATCAAACTGCTTGGCCCTCGGCAACACCCCAATTGCATAGGCTACCTTAAACAGTGATGCTCTGTCGCAAATAGCCTGAGCCCAGACCTTCCAACAGACACCGACAGAGCTGGCTGCACACCCAGCACATTGGACCTGCCACTGCCTTAGGCCACCATCCATTCCCAACCTGGGTTTTCAGTCATCGGAACCTAGACCTTATCTCCAATCCCTGCACAGGGGGGAACCTGATGCACAAGTCAGAACCCCTCCTTCCCCATGGCAAGAAACCTTGCTGCTGGCAGTGAGTCAAACCTCCAGTGTAGGAGAAAACGGCATGGCCCATGAGGCCACGCCCAAGCGTGAGGGCCGCCTTGGGCACAAACACACATTGTGACCCTCAGCGTGAGTACCTTATTCAAGTAACGCCTCTCAGTGACTGGACCAAGAGCCCGCATATGTGGCTTGCCATGCCCATAGGCACCCAGGACTAACTAGATGGTGTGTATTCCAGTTGAGGGAACCCACTGCTGTGCTCTAGAGTCCCTCTCCTGGGGTGTCCCCTGTGGCAGAAAACAGTACTCTTCATTCCCACAGAATGAACACAAACACTTGGGAGCTTGGACAATCCCCCGAGAGGAAGGCTCTTCCTCGGCCTCTGAGACAACCCCTACCCTGACCGGACACTGTAAATGCAACACCCAGAGACAAAATCCTGAGTGACTGCCTCCCACTTGCCCTACTTTGATTTCCAGAGGATCTCCCCTCAGGGACTAGAGATCAGGCCTGCCATTACATTGGCCCCTAGCTGAGCCAAGTTTGCTTTTTCAGACATCTGTCCCCACAGCCCTGGCAAACACAGCCTCTAGGCTGGGTCCTCTGGAGCCATAGCACAGGACCGTGCCTGCTCTCTCCTGGGAAACTGTGTCCATTCCTTTGGCCACACACCTCCAGAATATGAGAAACCTCAAGGCCTCCGAGGACATCCCACTACTGGGAGCCTCACTGGACTCACAGGGGCATTCGGACACAAGCTGAGCAGCTACATCCATGAATGCATGCACACAGATGTCAACAGAGATAGAAGGTTGAGCCGGACAGGCCTTTAGGCCGTAGTCTCAACTCTTGCTTTGGTTTCCAGGTGTCACTCCTCAGAGGCTTTGGTTCGAAGAACAGGGTATGGGGCTTTCCTGAGGCACGGAACAGAACTCCTCTCGTCTCCACATGGGAAGTTGCCTTGTTGGAGCCGTGTCAAACACCTCATGTTGGAGAATCCTGCAGAGTCCCTGAGCCACCTCCACATTCCAAGGTCTCCCAGGCCACCAAGCCACAGTAGGACTCATCTTCAGGAGAGTCCATTTCAACTCTCCCCTCTGGGTAGCTCACCCAGGAGCCCGCAGATTGAGCCTGCCTTGTCCTGACTAAAGAGTGGGAATATGAGGTGGCGTTCCCAGGCATCCATGCTTAGACACCTGCTCTCGAGTCTTTCCATATGGGGCC
The DNA here is from genome assembly GCF_964662115.1 of Mustela nivalis. NCBI lineage: Eukaryota > Metazoa > Chordata > Mammalia > Carnivora > Mustelidae > Mustela > Mustela nivalis. The sequence continues at coordinate 73,292 of NW_028134727.1, read as the reverse complement.
TCTTGGAAACATCCAATAGGACTCGACTGTCGTGCAGAAGGTAACCTTCAGTTTTGGAGCAGTTCACAAATCCCATCGTAGGCAAAACTTTCTGGCCTCATGAAGCCCCCACACCCTTCAGGAAGAGGCCATGCTGGACAAGAACTCTAGCCTGAGGCACGTCTCATAGTTGACATGACCTCAGTGCAGGAGATCTCGATTCAGCCTCTGCAGAGTGGGCCTGCCGTGCCCTCGGTCCCAAACCTCACGCTAGCTTGTGTTTTCAGACTTCCTTCCTCCCACTCCTGGCAAACAAGCCCTCTGGACTAGGAACTCCGGAACCAAAACCCAGCCCAGTGTCTGCCCAACGGAAGAAAAACGTTTCCCTGTGGGGCTCTCCAGAAAACCCAATGAGGATCAACCTGCTCGGTCCTCGATGGTACCCGAACTGGATAGGCTGCTCTGGGCACTCATGCTCTGCCTGACACAGCCTGAAGCCAGACGTCCAGACAGACAAGGAGACAGCTGGCCGCACACCCAGCACTTCGGACACGCCATGGTCTTATGCCGTCACCTCATCCTAACCTTGGTTTTCAGATATCTGAACCTAGACATTATATCAATTCTCCACACAGCTGGGTATAGCAAGCACAAAACAGAACTCCTCCTTCCCCATGGCTGTCAAGCTTGCTCTTGGCATGGAGTCACACCTTCAGGGTGGGAGAAACCTTCATGGCCCCTGAAGCCACGCCCAAACTTGAGTGCTGCTTGGGCACATATTCACACTGTGACCCTCAGCATGAGCCCCATGTCAAAGAAAGGCCTGTCAGGCCCTGGACCAAGAGCCCTCATATGGGGCTTGCCAAGCCCCTATGCACCCAATCCTCACCACGGTTTGAAATTTCCAGTCGCCCCGCCCGTACCTGGAGCTCTGCTCTGGAATCCCTTTCTTGGAGAGACCCATGAGCCAGACAACACGACTCCACCCTTCCCACAAAATGACCCCAAAGTCTTGGGAGCTGGGACAAATCCCCAGAGAGGGATACTCGTCCACAGTACCTGAGGCCACCGCTCCAATCCACGGCTATCCCGGACACAACATCCAGAGACAAAAGCCTGAAGGAACGCCTCCCACTCGCCCTTGTTTCAGAGGCCCAGGAGCTCCCTCTCGGGCTGTACATCCGGCCGGCCATACCCTAGGCGCCACTCATAAGCTGAGTTTGTGTATTCAGACTTCTGTGCCCACAGCCTGGACCCACACAACATCCAGGCTAGGGCCTCTGGACCAAACAGCGAAAGATTGTGCCTGCCCTCTCCAAGGAAAGTGTGCCCAATCCATTGACCACAACCCTACAGGTTAGGGAAAAGCTCCAAGGTCCCTGAGGCCATCAATAGTATAGGCCACCCTGGACTAAGAGGGGTTCTCTGACACCAGCGGAGCAACTATCTCCACTTAGACTCTCAGACAGTGTCCCCAGAGACAGAAGGTTGAAATGGACAGGCCCCCAGGCCCTAATCGGAACCTTAGCTTTGGTTTCCATGTTTCCGTTCTCAGAGGACTGTTTTCGTAGACCAGCACATGGGGCTTTTCTGAGGCACCAAACCAAACCTCTCTCATCTCCACATGGGCAGCCTTCTTACTGGGATGTATCAAACACTTCAGGTAGGAGAGTTCCGCAGGGCCACTGAACAACCAGCACATTCCAAGGTCTCCATGGACCCAAACGCACATTATGACGCATCCTCAGGAGAGGCCATTTCAACTCAGCCCGCTGGGTCGCGTGTTCCAGAGGCAGCAGATCAAACATATCTTGTCGCTAATAGCCAATGGGAATGCGAGGCATGCAGTACAGGGATCCATCCTTCGAACCCTGCTCTCCAGTCCTTCCATATGATATGTCCTGGAGCCATGCAACAGGACTCGAATGTCCCGCAGAAGGAAACCTTGTGGTTTGGGGCAACCTCCAAACTCAGCGTGGGAAAACTTCCTTGGCCTCATGAGGCCCCCACTTCATGAAGGTGCCATCATGGACACATACTGCAGCCTCAGCCAACGTCTGATCCTCAGCCTGACTTCAGATGCAGGAGATTTTGATTCAGCCTCTGCAGAGTGGGCCTGCTCTGCCCTTGGCTCCAATCCTCACACTAGCTTGTGTTTTCAGACTTCCGTCCTCACACTCCTGGCCCACAAACCCTCCCTACTGGGAATTCTGGGGCCACAATGAAGCACTGTGCCTGCCTCCCAGGAGAAAAACCTTGTCTATGGCGCTGCCCAGAAACCCCAAATGAGGATCAAACTGCTTGGCCCTCGGCAACACCCCAATTGCATAGGCTACCTTAAACAGTGATGCTCTGTCGCAAATAGCCTGAGCCCAGACCTTCCAACAGACACCGACAGAGCTGGCTGCACACCCAGCACATTGGACCCGCCACTGCCTTAGGCCACCATCCATTCCCAACCTGGGTTTTCAGTCATCGGAACCTAGACCTTATCTCCAATCCCTGCACAGGGGGGAACCTGATGCACAAGTCAGAACCCCTCCTTCCCCATGGCAAGAAACCTTGCTGCTGGCAGTGAGTCAAACCTCCAGTGTAGGAGAAAACGGCATGGCCCATGAGGCCACGCCCAAGCGTGAGGGCCGCCTTGGGCACAAACACACATTGTGACCCTCAGCGTGAGTACCTTATTCAAGTAACGCCTCTCAGTGACTGGACCAAGAGCCCGCATATGTGGCTTGCCATGCCCATAGGCACCCAGGACTAACTAGATGGTGTGGATTCCAGTTGAGGGAACCCACTGCTGTGCTCTAGAGTCCCTCTCCTGGGGTGTCCCCTGTGGCAGAAAACAGTACTCTTCATTCCCACAGAATGAACACAAACACTTGGGAGCTTGGACAATCCCCCGAGAGGAAGGCTCTTCCTCGGCCTCTGAGACAACCCCTACCCTGACGGGACACTGTAAATGCAACACCCAGAGACAAAATCCTGAGTGACTGCCTCCCACTTGCCCTACTTTGATTTCCAGAGGATCTCCCCTCACGGACTAGAATCAGGCCTGCCATTATATTGGCCCCTAGCTGAGCCAAGTTTGCTTTTTCAGACATCTGTCCCCACAGCCCTGGCAAACACAGCCTCTAGGCTGGGTCCTCTGGAGCCATAGCACAGGACCGTGCCTGCTCTCTCCTGGGAAACTGTGTCCATTCCTTTGGCCACACACCTCCAGAATATGAGAAACCTCAAGGCCTCCGAGGACATCCCACTACTGGGAGCCTCACTGGACTCACAGGGGCATTCGGACACAAGATGAGCAGCTACATCCATGAATGCATGCACACAGATGTCAACAGAGATAGAAGGTTGAGCCGGACAGGCCTTTAGGCCATAGTCTCAACTCTTGCTTTGGTTTCCAGGTGTCACTCCTCAGAGGCTTTGGTTCGAAGAACAGGGTATGGGGCTTTCCTGAGGCACGGAACAGAACTCCTCTCGTCTCCACATGGGAAGTTGCCTTGTTGGAGCCGTGTCAAACACCTCATGTTGGAGAATCCTGCAGAGTCCCTGAGCCACCTCCACATTCCAAGGTCTCCCAGGCCACCAAGCCACAGTAGGACTCATCTTCAGGAGAGTCCATTTCAACTCTCCCCTCTGGGTAGCTCACCCAGGAGCCCGCAGATTGAGCCTGCCTTGTCCTGACTAAAGAGTGGGAATATGAGGTGGCGTTCCCAGGCATCCATGCTTAGACACCTGCTCTCGAGTCTTTCCATATGGGGCCTCTTGGAAACATCCAATAGGACTCGACTGTCGTGCAGAAGGTAACCTTCAGTTTTGGAGCAGTTCACAAATCCCATCGTAGGCAAAACTTTCTGGCCTCATGAAGCCCCCACACCCTTCAGGAAGAGGCCATGCTGGACAAGAACTCTAGCCTGAGGCACGTCTCATAGTTGACATGACCTCAGTGCAGGAGATCTCGATTCAGCCTCTGCAGAGTGGGCCTGCCGTGCCCTCGGTCCCAAACCTCACGCTAGCTTGTGTTTTCAGACTTCCTTCCTCCCACTCCTGGCAAACAAGCCCTCTGGACTAGGAACTCCGGAACCAAAACCCAGCCCAGTGTCTGCCCAACGGAAGAAAAACGTTTCCCTGTGGGGCTCTCCAGAAAACCCAATGAGGATCAACCTGCTCGGTCCTCGATGGTACCCGAACTGGATAGGCTGCTCTGGACACTCATGCTCTGCCTGACACAGCCTGAAGCCAGACGTCCAGACAGACAAGGAGACAGCTGGCCGCACACCCAGCACTTCGGACACGCCATGGTCTTATGCCGTCACCTCATCCTAACCTTGGTTTTCAGATATCTGAACCTAGACATTATATCAATTCTCCACACAGCTGGGTATAGCAAGCACAAAACAGAACTCCTCCTTCCCCATGGCTGTCAAGCTTGCTCTTGGCATGGAGTCACACCTTCAGGGTGGGAGAAACCTTCATGGCCCCTGAAGCCACGCCCAAACTTGAGTGCTGCTTGGGCACAAATTCACACTGTGACCCTCAGCATGAGCCCCATGTCAAAGAAAGGCCTGTCAGGCCCTGGACCAAGAGCCCTCATATGGGGCTTGCCAAGCCCCTATGCACCCAATCCTCACCACGGTTTGAAATTTCCAGTCGCCCCGCCCGTACCTGGAGCTCTGCTCTGGAATCCCTTTCTTGGAGAGACCCATGAGCCAGACAACACGACTCCACCCTTCCCACAAAATGACCCCAAAGTCTTGGGAGCTGGGACAAATCCCCAGAGAGGGATACTCGTCCACAGTACCTGAGGCCACCGCTCCAATCCACGGCTATCCCGGACACAACATCCAGAGACAAAAGCCTGAAGGAACGCCTCCCACTCGCCCTTGTTTCAGAGGCCCAGGAGCTCCCTCTCGGGCTGTACATCCGGCCGGCCATACCCTAGGCGCCACTCATAAGCTGAGTTTGTGTATTCAGACTTCTGTGCCCACAGCCTGGACCCACACAACATCCAGGCTAGGGCCTCTGGACCAAACAGCGAAAGATTGTGCCTGCCCTCTCCAAGGAAAGTGTGCCCAATCCATTGACCACAACCCTACAGGTTAGGGAAAAGCTCCAAGGTCCCTGAGGCCATCAATAGTATAGGCCACCCTGGACTAAGAGGGGTTCTCTGACACCAGCGGAGCAACTATCTCCACTTAGACTCTCAGACAGTGTCCCCAGAGACAGAAGGTTGAAATGGACAGGCCCCCAGGCCCTAATCTGAACCTTAGCTTTGGTTTCCATGTTTCCGTTCTCAGAGGACTGTTTTCGTAGACCAGCACATGGGGCTTTTCTGAGGCACCAAACCAAACCTCTCTCATCTCCACATGGGCAGCCTTCTTACTGGGATGTATCAAACACTTCAGGTAGGAGAGTTCCGCAGGGCCACTGAACAACCAGCACATTCCAAGGTCTCCATGGACCCAAACGCACATTATGACGCATCCTCAGGAGAGGCCATTTCAACTCAGCCCGCTGGGTCGCGTGTTCCAGAGGCAGCAGATCAAACATATCTTGTCGCTAATAGCCAATGGGAATGCGAGGCATGCAGTACAGGGATCCATCCTTCGAACCCTGCTCTCCAGTCCTTCCATATGATATGTCCTGGAGCCATGCAACAGGACTCGAATGTCCCACAGAAGGAAACCTTGTGGTTTGGGGCAACCTCCAAACTCAGCGTGGGAAAACTTCCTTGGCCTCATGAGGCCCCCACTTCATGAAGGTGCCATCATGGACACATACTCCAGCCTCAGCCAACGTCTGATCCTCAGCCTGACTTCAGATGCAGGAGATTCTGATTCAGGCTCTGCAGATTGGGCCTGCTCTGCCCTTGGCTCCAATACTCACACTAGCTTGTGTTTTTAGACATCTGTGCTCACACTCCTGGCCCACAAACCCTCCCTACTGGGAATTCTGGGGCCACAAGGAAGCACTGTGCCTGCCTCCCAGGAGAAAAACCTTGTCTATGGCGCTGCCCAGAAACCCCAAATGAGGATCAAACTGCTTGGCCCTCGGCAACACCCCAATTGCATAGGCTACCTTAAACAGTGATGCTCTGTCGCAAATAGCCTGAGCCCAGACCTTCCAACAGACACCGACAGAGCTGGCTGCACACCCAGCACATTGGACCCGCCACTGCCTTAGGCCACCATCCATTCCCAACCTGGGTTTTCAGTCATCGGAACCTAGACCTTATCTCCAATCCCTGCACAGGGGGGAACCTGATGCACAAGTCAGAACCCCTCCTTCCCCATGGCAAGAAACCTTGCTGCTGGCAGTGAGTCAAACCTCCAGTGTAGGAGAAAACGGCATGGCCCATGAGGCCACGCCCAAGCGTGAGGGCCGCCTTGGGCACAAACACACATTGTGACCCTCAGCGTGAGTACCTTATTCAAGTAACGCCTCTCAGTGACTGGACCAAGAGCCCGCATATGTGGCTTGCCATGCCCATAGGCACCCAGGACTAACTAGATGGTGTGTATTCCAGTTGAGGGAACCCACTGCTGTGCTCTAGAGTCCCTCTCCTGGGGTGTCCCCTGTGGCAGAAAACAGTACTCTTCATTCCCACAGAATGAACACAAACACTTGGGAGCTTGGACAATCCCCCGAGAGGAAGGCTCTTCCTCGGCCTCTGAGACAACCCCTACCCTGACCGGACACTGTAAATGCAACACCCAGAGACAAAATCCTGAGTGACTGCCTCCCACTTGCCCTACTTTGATTTCCAGAGGATCTCCCCTCACGGACTAGAATCAGGCCTGCCATTACATTGGCCCCTAGCTGAGCCAAGTTTGCTTTTTCAGACATCTGTCCCCACAGCCCTGGCAAACACAGCCTCTAGGCTGGGTCCTCTGGAGCCATACCACAGAACCGTGCCTGCTCTCTCCTGGGAAACTGTGTCCATTCCTTTGGCCACACACCTCCAGAATATGAGAAACCTCAAGGCCTCCGAGGACATCCCACTACTGGAAGCCTCACTGGACTCACAGGGGCATTCGGACACAAGCTGAGCAGCTACATCCATGAATGCATGCACACAGATGTCAACAGAGATAGAAGGTTGAACCGGACAGGCCTTTAGGCCGTAGTCTCAACTCTTGCTTTGGTTTCCAGGTGTCACTCCTCAGAGGCTTTGGTTCGAAGAACAGGGTATGGGGCTTTCCTGAGGCACGGAACAGAACTCCTCTCGTCTCCTCATGGGAAGTTTCCTTGTTGGAGCCGTGTCAAACACCTCATGTTGGAGAATCCTGCAGAGTCCCTGAGCCACCTCCACATTCCAAGGTCTCCCAGGCCACCAAGCCACAGTAGGACTCATCTTCAGGAGAGTCCATTTCAACTCTCCCCTCTGGGTAGCTCACCCAGGAGCCCGCAGATTGAGCCTGCCTTGTCCTGACTAAAGAGTGGGAATATGAGGTGGCGTTCCCAGGCATCCATGCTTAGACACCTGCTCTCGAGTCTTTCCATATGGGGCCTCTTGGAACCATCCAATAGGACTCGACTGTCGTGCAGAAGGTAACCTTCAGTTTTGGAGCAGTTCACAAATCCCATCGTAGGCAAAACTTTCTGGCTTCATGAAGCCCCCACACCCTTCAGGAAGAGGCCATGCTGGACAAGAACTCTAGCCTGAGGCACGTCTCATAGTTGACATGACCTCAGTGCAGGAGATCTCGATTCAGCCTCTGCAGAGTGGGCCTGCCGTGCCCTCGGTCCCAAACCTCACGCTAGCTTGTGTTTTCAGACTTCCTTCCTCCCACTCCTGGCAAACAAGCCCTCTGGACTAGGAACTCCGGAACCAAAACCCAGCCCAGTGTCTGCCCAACGGAAGAAAAACGTTTCCCTGTGGGGCTCTCCAGAAAACCCAATGAGGATCAACCTGCTCGGTCCTCGATGGTACCCGAACTGGATAGGCTGCTCTGGGCACTCATGCTCTGCCTGACACAGCCTGAAGCCAGACGTCCAGACAGACAAGGAGACAGCTGGCCGCACACCCAGCACTTCGGACACGCCATGGTCTTATGCCGTCACCTCATCCTAACCTTGGTTTTCAGATATCTGAACCTAGACATTATATCAATTCTCCACACAGCTGGGTATAGCAAGCACAAAACAGAACTCCTCCTTCCCCATGGCTGTCAAGCTTGCTCTTGGCATGGAGTCACACCTTCAGGGTGGGAGAAACCTTCATGGCCCCTGAAGCCACGCCCAAACTTGAGTGCTGCTTGGGCACAAATTCACACTGTGACCCTCAGCATGAGCCCCATGTCAAAGAAAGGCCTGTCAGGCCCTGGACCAAGAGCCCTCATATGGGGCTTGCCAAGCCCCTATGCACCCAATCCTCACCACGGTTTGAAATTTCCAGTCGCCCCGCCCATACCTGGAGCTCTGCTCTGGAATCCCTTTCTTGGAGAGACCCATGAGCCAGACAACACGACTCCACCCTTCCCACAAAATGACCCCAAAGTCTTGGGAGCTGGGACAAATCCCCAGAGAGGGATACTCGTCCACAGTACCTGAGGCCACCGCTCCAATCCACGGCTATCCCGGACACAACATCCAGAGACAAAAGCCTGAAGGAACGCCTCCCACTCGCCCTTGTTTCAGAGGCCCAGGAGCTCCCTCTCGGGCTGTACATCCGGCCGGCCATACCCTAGGCGCCACTCATAAGCTGAGTTTGTGTATTCAGACTTCTGTGCCCACAGCCTGGACCCACACAACATCCAGGCTAGGGCCTCTGGACCAAACAGCGAAAGATTGTGCCTGCCCTCTCCAAGGAAAGTGTGCCCAATCCATTGACCACAACCCTACAGGTTAGGGAAAAGCTCCAAGGTCCCTGAGGCCATCAATAGTATAGGCCACCCTGGACTAAGAGGGGTTCTCTGACACCAGCGGAGCAACTATCTCCACTTAGACTCTCAGACAGTGTCCCCAGAGACAGAAGGTTGAAATGGACAGGCCCCCAGGCCCTAATCTGAACCTTAGCTTTGGTTTCCATGTTTCCGTTCTCAGAGGACTGTTTTCGTAGACCAGCACATGGGGCTTTTCTGAGGCACCAAACCAAACCTCTCTCATCTCCACATGGGCAGCCTTCTTACTGGGATGTATCAAACACTTCAGGTAGGAGAGTTCCGCAGGGCCACTGAACAACCAGCACATTCCAAGGTCTCCATGGACCCAAACGCACATTATGACGCATCCTCAGGAGAGGCCATTTCAACTCAGCCCGCTGGGTCGCGTGTTCCAGAGGCAGCAGATCAAACATATCTTGTCGCTAATAGCCAATGGGAATGCGAGGCATGCAGTACAGGGATCCATCCTTCGAACCCTGCTCTCCAGTCCTTCCATATGGTATGTCCTGGAGCCATGCAACAGGACTCGAATGTCCCGCAGAAGGAAACCTTGTGGTTTGGGGCAACCTCCAAACTCAGCGTGGGAAAACTTCCTTGGCCTCATGAGGCCCCCACTTCATGAAGGTGCCATCATGGACACATACTCCAGCCTCAGCCAACGTCTGATCCTCAGCCTGACTTCAGATGCAGGAGATTTTGATTCAGCCTCTGCAGAGTGGGCCTGCTCTGCCCTTGGCTCCAATCCTCACACTAGCTTGTGTTTTCAGACTTCCGTCCTCACACTCCTGGCCCACAAACCCTCCCTACTGGGAATTCTGGGGCCACAATGAAGCACTGTGCCTGCCTCCCAGGAGAAAAACCTTGTCTATGGCGCTGCCCAGAAACCCCAAATGAGGATCAAACTGCTTGGCCCTCGGCAACACCCCAATTGCATAGGCTACCTTAAACAGTGATGCTCTGTCGCAAATAGCCTGAGCCCAGACCTTCCAACAGACACCGACAGAGCTGGCTGCACACCCAGCACATTGGACCCGCCACTGCCTTAGGCCACCATCCATTCCCAACCTGGGTTTTCAGTCATCGGAACATAGACCTTATCTCCAATCCCTGCACAGGGGGGAACCTGATGCACAAGTCAGAACCCCTCCTTCCCCATGGCAAGAAACCTTGCTGCTGGCAGTGAGTCAAACCTCCAGTGTAGGAGAAAACGGCATGGCCCATGAGGCCACGCCCAAGCGTGAGGGCCGCCTTGGGCACAAACACACATTGTGACCCTCAGCGTGAGTACCTTATTCAAGTAACGCCTCTCAGTGACTGGACCAAGAGCCCGCATATGTGGCTTGCCATGCCCATAGGCACCCAGGACTAACTAGATGGTGTGTATTCCAGTTGAGGGAACCCACTGCTGTGCTCTAGAGTCCCTCTCCTGGGGTGTCCCCTGTGGCAGAAAACAGTACTCTTCATTCCCACAGAATGAACACAAACACTTGGGAGCTTGGACAATCCACCGAGAGGAAGGCTCTTCCTCGGCCTCTGAGACAACCCCTACCCTGACCGGACACTGTAAATGCAACACCCAGAGACAAAATCCTGAGTGACTGCCTCCCACTTACCCTACTTTGATTTCCAGAGGATCTCCCCTCACGGACTAGAGATCAGGCCTGCCATTACATTGGCCCCTAGCTGAGCCAAGTTTGCTTTTTCAGACATCTGTCCCCACAGCCCTGGCAAACACAGCCTCTAGGCTGGGTCCTCTGGAGCCATACCACAGAACCGTGCCTGCTCTCTCCTGGGAAACTGTGTCCATTCCTTTGGCCACACACCTCCAGAATATGAGAAACCTCAAGGCCTCCGAGGACATCCCACTACTGGGAGCCTCACTGGACTCACAGGGGCATTCGGACACAAGCTGAGCAGCTACATCCATGAATGCATGCACACAGATGTCAACAGAGATAGAAGGTTGAGCCGGACAGGCCTTTAGGCCGTAGTCTCAACTCTTGCTTTGGTTTCCAGGTGTCACTCCTCAGAGGCTTTGGTTCGAAGAACAGGGTATGGGGCTTTCCTGAGGCACGGAACAGAACTCCTCTCGTCTCCACATGGGAAGTTTCCTTGTTGGAGCCGTGTCAAACACCTCATGTTGGAGAATCCTGCAGAGTCCCTGAGCCACCTCCACATTCCAAGGTCTCCCAGGCCACCAAGCCACAGTAGGACTCATCTTCAGGAGAGTCCATTTCAACTCTCCCCTCTGGGTAGCTCACCCAGGAGCCCGCAGATTGAGCCTGCCTTGTCCTGACTAAAGAGTGGGAATATGAGGTGGCGTTCCCAGGCATCCATGCTTAGACACCTGCTCTCGAGTCTTTCCATATGGGGCCTCTTGGAACCATCCAATAGGACTCGACTGTCGTGCAGAAGGCAACCTTCAGTTTTGGAGCAGTTCACAAATCCCATCGTAGGCAAAACTTTCTGGCCTCATGAAGCCCCCACACCCTTCAGGAAGAGGCCATGCTGGACAAGAACTCTAGCCTGAGGCACGTCTCATAGTTGACATGACCTCAGTGCAGGAGATCTCGATTCAGCCTCTGCAGAGTGGGCCTGCCGTGCCCTCGGTCCCAAACCTCACGCTAGCTTGTGTTTTCAGACTTCCTTCCTCCCACTCCTGGCAAACAAGCCCTCTGGACTAGGAACTCCGGAACCAAAACCCAGCCCAGTGTCTGCCCAACGGAAGAAAAACGTTTCCCTGTGGGGCTCTCCAGAAAACCCAATGAGGATCAACCTGCTCGGTCCTCGATGGTACCCGAACTGGATAGGCTGCTCTGGGCACTCATGCTCTGCCTGACACAGCCTGAAGCCAGACGTCCAGACAGACAAGGAGACAGCTGGCCGCACACCCAGCACTTCGGACACGCCATGGTCTTATGCCGTCACCTCATCCTAACCTTGGTTTTCAGATATCTGAACCTAGACATTATATCAATTCTCCACACAGCTGGGTATAGCAAGCACAAAACAGAACTCCTCCTTCCCCATGGCTGTCAAGCTTGCTCTTGGCATGGAGTCACACCTTCAGGGTGGGAGAAACCTTCATGGCCCCTGAAGCCACGCCCAAACTTGAGTGCTGCTTGGGCACAAATTCACACTGTGACCCTCAGCATGAGCCCCATGTCAAAGAAAGGCCTGTCAGGCCCTGGACCAAGAGCCCTCATATGGGGCTTGCCAAGCCCCTATGCACCCAATCCTCACCACGGTTTGAAATTTCCAGTCGCCCCGCCCGTACCTGGAGCTCTGCTCTGGAATCCCTTTCTTGGAGAGACCCATGAGCCAGACAACACGACTCCACCCTTCCCACAAAATGACCCCAAAGTCTTGGGAGCTGGGACAAATCCCCAGAGAGGGATACTCGTCCACAGTACCTGAGGCCACCGCTCCAATCCACGGCTATCCCGGACACAACATCCAGAGACAAAAGCCTGAAGGAACGCCTCCCACTCGCCCTTGTTTCAGAGGCCCAGGAGCTCCCTCTCGGGCTGTACATCCGGCCGGCCATACCCTAGGCGCCACTCATAAGCTGAGTTTGTGTATTCAGACTTCTGTGCCCACAGCCTGGACCCACACAACATCCAGGCTAGGGCCTCTGGACCAAACAGCGAAAGATTGTGCCTGCCCTCTCCAAGGAAAGTGTGCCCAATCCATTGACCACAACCCTACAGGTTAGGGAAAAGCTCCAAGGTCCCTGAGGCCATCAATAGTATAGGCCACCCTGGACTAAGAGGGGTTCTCTGACACCAGCGGAGCAACTATCTCCACTTAGACTCTCAGACAGTGTCCCCAGAGACAGAAGGTTGAAATGGACAGGCCCCCAGGCCCTAATCGGAACCTTAGCTTTGGTTTCCATGTTTCCGTTCTCAGAGGACTGTTTTCGTAGACCAGCACATGGGGCTTTTCTGAGGCACCAAACCAAACCTCTCTCATCTCCACATGGGCAGCCTTCTTACTGGGATGTATCAAACACTTCAGGTAGGAGAGTTCCGCAGGGCCACTGAACAACCAGCACATTCCAAGGTCTCCATGGACCCAAACGCACATTATGACGCATCCTCAGGAGAGGCCATTTCAACTCAGCCCGCTGGGTCGCGTGTTCCAGAGGCAGCAGATCAAACATATCTTGTCGCTAATAGCCAATGGGAATGCGAGGCATGCAGTACAGGGATCCATCCTTCGAACCCTGCTCTCCAGTCCTTCCATATGGTATGTCCTGGAGCCATGCAACAGGACTCGAATGTCCCGCAGAAGGAAACCTTGTGGTTTGGGGCAACCTCCAAACTCAGCGTGGGAAAACTTCCTTGGCCTCATGAGGCCCCCACTTCATGAAGGTGCCATCATGGACACATACTCCAGCCTCAGCCAACGTCTGATCCTCAGCCTGACTTCAGATGCAGGAGATTTTGATTCAGCCTCTGCAGAGTGGGCCTGCTCTGCCCTTGGCTCCAATCCTCACACTAGCTTGTGTTTTCAGACTTCCGTCCTCACACTCCTGGCCCACAAACCCTCCCTACTGGGAATTCTGGGGCCACAATGAAGCACTGTGCCTGCCTCCCAGGAGAAAAACCTTGTCTATGGCGCTGCCCAGAAACCCCAAATGAGGATCAAACTGCTTGGCCCTCGGCAACACCCCAATTGCATAGGCTACCTTAAACAGTGATGCTCTGTCGCAAATAGCCTGAGCCCAGACCTTCCAACAGACACCGACAGAGCTGGCTGCACACCCAGCACATTGGACCCGCCACTGCCTTAGGCCACCATCCATTCCCAACCTGGGTTTTCAGTCATCGGAACCTAGACCTTATCTCCAATCCCTGCACAGGGGGGAACCTGATGCACAAGTCAGAACCCCTCCTTCCCCATGGCAAGAAACCTTGCTGCTGGCAGTGAGTCAAACCTCCAGTGTAGGAGAAAACGGCATGGCCCATGAGGCCACGCCCAAGCGTGAGGGCCGCCTTGGGCACAAACACACATTGTGACCCTCAGCGTGAGTACCTTATTCAAGTAACGCCTCTCAGTGACTGGACCAAGAGCCCGCATATGTGGCTTGCCATGCCCATAGGCACCCAGGACTAACTAGATGGTGTGTATTCCAGTTGAGGGAACCCACTGCTGTGCTCTAGAGTCCCTCTCCTGGGGTGTCCCCTGTGGCAGAAAACAGTACTCTTCATTCCCACAGAATGAACACAAACACTTGGGAGCTTGGACAATCCACCGAGAGGAAGGCTCTTCCTCGGCCTCTGAGACAACCCCTACCCTGACCGGACACTGTAAATGCAACACCCAGAGACAAAATCCTGAGTGACTGCCTCCCACTTACCCTACTTTGATTTCCAGAGGATCTCCCCTCACGGACTAGAGATCAGGCCTGCCATTACATTGGCCCCTAGCTGAGCCAAGTTTGCTTTTTCAGACATCTGTCCCCACAGCCCTGGCAAACACAGCCTCTAGGCTGGGTCCTCTGGAGCCATACCACAGAACCGTGCCTGCTCTCTCCTGGGAAACTGTGTCCATTCCTTTGGCCACACACCTCCAGAATATGAGAAACCTCAAGGCCTCCGAGGACATCCCACTACTGGGAGCCTCACTGGACTCACAGGGGCATTCGGACACAAGCTGAGCAGCTACATCCATGAATGCATGCACACAGATGTCAACAGAGATAGAAGGTTGAGCCGGACAGGCCTTTAGGCCGTAGTCTCAACTCTTGCTTTGGTTTCCAGGTGTCACTCCTCAGAGGCTTTGGTTCGAAGAACAGGGTATGGGGCTTTCCTGAGGCACGGAACAGAACTCCTCTCGTCTCCACATGGGAAGTTTCCTTGTTGGAGCCGTGTCAAACACCTCATGTTGGAGAATCCTGCAGAGTCCCTGAGCCACCTCCACATTCCAAGGTCTCCCAGGCCACCAAGCCACAGTAGGACTCATCTTCAGGAGAGTCCATTTCAACTCTCCCCTCTGGGTAGCTCACCCAGGAGCCCGCAGATTGAGCCTGCCTTGTCCTGACTAAAGAGTGGGAATATGAGGTGGCGTTCCCAGGCATCCATGCTTAGACACCTGCTCTCGAGTCTTTCCATATGGGGCCTCTTGGAACCATCCAATAGGACTCGACTGTCGTGCAGAAGGCAACCTTCAGTTTTGGAGCAGTTCACAAATCCCATCGTAGGCAAAACTTTCTGGCCTCATGAAGCCCCCACACCCTTCAGGAAGAGGCCATGCTGGACAAGAACTCTAGCCTGAGGCACGTCTCATAGTTGACATGACCTCAGTGCAGGAGATCTCGATTCAGCCTCTGCAGAGTGGGCCTGCCGTGCCCTCGGTCCCAAACCTCACGCTAGCTTGTGTTTTCAGACTTCCTTCCTCCCACTCCTGGCAAACAAGCCCTCTGGACTAGGAACTCCGGAACCAAAACCCAGCCCAGTGTCTGCCCAACGGAAGAAAAACGTTTCCCTGTGGGGCTCTCCAGAAAACCCAATGAGGATCAACCTGCTCGGTCCTCGATGGTACCCGAACTGGATAGGCTGCTCTGGGCACTCATGCTCTGCCTGACACAGCCTGAAGCCAGACGTCCAGACAGACAAGGAGACAGCTGGCCGCACACCCAGCACTTCGGACACGCCATGGTCTTATGCCGTCACCTCATCCTAACCTTGGTTTTCAGATATCTGAACCTAGACAATATATCAATTCTCCACACAGCTGGGTATAGCAAGCACAAAACAGAACTCCTCCTTCCCCATGGCTGTCAAGCTTGCTCTTGGCATGGAGTCACACCTTCAGGGTGGGAGAAACCTTCATGGCCCCTGAAGCCACGCCCAAACTTGAGTGCTGCTTGGGCACAAATTCACACTGTGACCCTCAGCATGAGCCCCATGTCAAAGAAAGGCCTGTCAGGCCCTGGACCAAGAGCCCTCATATGGGGCTTGCCAAGCCCCTATGCACCCAATCCTCACCACGGTTTGAAATTTCCAGTCGCCCCGCCCGTACCTGGAGCTCTGCTCTGGAATCCCTTTCTTGGAGAGACCCATGAGCCAGACAACACGACTCCACCCTTCCCACAAAATGACCCCAAAGTCTTGGGAGCTGGGACAAATCCCCAGAGAGGGATACTCGTCCACAGTACCTGAGGCCACCGCTCCAATCCACGGCTATCCCGGACACAACATCCAGAGACAAAAGCCTGAAGGAACGCCTCCCACTCGCCCTTGTTTCAGAGGCCCAGGAGCTCCCTCTCGGGCTGTACATCCGGCCGGCCATACCCTAGGCGCCACTCATAAGCTGAGTTTGTGTATTCAGACTTCTGTGCCCACAGCCTGGACCCACACAACATCCAGGCTAGGGCCTCTGGACCAAACAGCGAAAGATTGTGCCTGCCCTCTCCAAGGAAAGTGTGCCCAATCCATTGACCACAACCCTACAGGTTAGGGAAAAGCTCCAAGGTCCCTGAGGCCATCAATAGTATAGGCCACCCTGGACTAAGAGGGGTTCTCTGACACCAGCGGAGCAACTATCTCCACTTAGACTCTCAGACAGTGTCCCCAGAGACAGAAGGTTGAAATGGACAGGCCCCCAGGCCCTAATCGGAACCTTAGCTTTGGTTTCCATGTTTCCGTTCTCAGAGGACTGTTTTCGTAGACCAGCACATGGGGCTTTTCTGAGGCACCAAACCAAACCTCTCTCATCTCCACATGGGCAGCCTTCTTACTGGGATGTATCAAACACTTCAGGTAGGAGAGTTCCGCAGGGCCACTGAACAACCAGCACATTCCAAGGTCTCCATGGACCCAAACGCACATTATGACGCATCCTCAGGAGAGGCCATTTCAACTCAGCCCGCTGGGTCGCGTGTTCCAGAGGCAGCAGATCAAACATATCTTGTCGCTAATAGCCAATGGGAATGCGAGGCATGCAGTACAGGGATCCATCCTTCGAACCCTGCTCTCCAGTCCTTCCATATGGTATGTCCTGGAGCCATGCAACAGGACTCGAATGTCCCGCAGAAGGAAACCTTGTGGTTTGGGGCAACCTCCAAACTCAGCGTGGGAAAACTTCCTTGGCCTCATGAGGCCCCCACTTCATGAAGGTGCCATCATGGACACATACTCCAGCCTCAGCCAACGTCTGATCCTCAGCCTGACTTCAGATGCAGGAGATTTTGATTCAGCCTCTGCAGAGTGGGCCTGCTCTGCCCTTGGCTCCAATCCTCACACTAGCTTGTGTTTTCAGACTTCCGTCCTCACACTCCTGGCCCACAAACCCTCCCTACTGGGAATTCTGGGGCCACAATGAAGCACTGTGCCTGCCTCCCAGGAGAAAAACCTTGTCTATGGCGCTGCCCAGAAACCCCAAATGAGGATCAAACTGCTTGGCCCTCGGCAACACCCCAATTGCATAGGCTACCTTAAACAGTGATGCTCTGTCGCAAATAGCCTGAGCCCAGACCTTCCAACAGACACCGACAGAGCTGGCTGCACACCCAGCACATTGGACCCGCCACTGCCTTAGGCCACCATCCATTCCCAACCTGGGTTTTCAGTCATCGGAACCTAGACCTTATCTCCAATCCCTGCACAGGGGGGAACCTGATGCACAAGTCAGAACCCCTCCTTCCCCATGGCAAGAAACCTTGCTGCTGGCAGTGAGTCAAACCTCCAGTGTAGGAGAAAACGGCATGGCCCATGAGGCCACGCCCAAGCGTGAGGGCCGCCTTGGGCACAAACACACATTGTGACCCTCAGCGTGAGTACCTTATTCAAGTAACGCCTCTCAGTGACTGGACCAAGAGCCCGCATATGTGGCTTGCCATGCCCATAGGCACCCAGGACTAACTAGATGGTGTGTATTCCAGTTGAGGGAACCCACTGCTGTGCTCTAGAGTCCCTCTCCTGGGGTGTCCCCTGTGGCAGAAAACAGTACTCTTCATTCCCACAGAATGAACACAAACACTTGGGAGCTTGGACAATCCACCGAGAGGAAGGCTCTTCCTCGGCCTCTGAGACAACCCCTACCCTGACCGGACACTGTAAATGCAACACCCAGAGACAAAATCCTGAGTGACTGCCTCCCACTTACCCTACTTTGATTTCCAGAGGATCTCCCCTCACGGACTAGAGATCAGGCCTGCCATTACATTGGCCCCTAGCTGAGCCAAGTTTGCTTTTTCAGACATCTGTCCCCACAGCCCTGGCAAACACAGCCTCTAGGCTGGGTCCTCTGGAGCCATACCACAGAACCGTGCCTGCTCTCTCCTGGGAAACTGTGTCCATTCCTTTGGCCACACACCTCCAGAATATGAGAAACCTCAAGGCCTCCGAGGACATCCCACTACTGGGAGCCTCACTGGACTCACAGGGGCATTCGGACACAAGCTGAGCAGCTACATCCATGAATGCATGCACACAGATGTCAACAGAGATAGAAGGTTGAGCCGGACAGGCCTTTAGGCCGTAGTCTCAACTCTTGCTTTGGTTTCCAGGTGTCACTCCTCAGAGGCTTTGGTTCGAAGAACAGGGTATGGGGCTTTCCTGAGGCACGGAACAGAACTCCTCTCGTCTCCACATGGGAAGTTTCCTTGTTGGAGCCGTGTCAAACACCTCATGTTGGAGAATCCTGCAGAGTCCCTGAGCCACCTCCACATTCCAAGGTCTCCCAGGCCACCAAGCCACAGTAGGACTCATCTTCAGGAGAGTCCATTTCAACTCTCCCCTCTGGGTAGCTCACCCAGGAGCCCGCAGATTGAGCCTGCCTTGTCCTGACTAAAGAGTGGGAATATGAGGTGGCGTTCCCAGGCATCCATGCTTAGACACCTGCTCTCGAGTCTTTCCATATGGGGCCTCTTGGAACCATCCAATAGGACTCGACTGTCGTGCAGAAGGCAACCTTCAGTTTTGGAGCAGTTCACAAATCCCATCGTAGGCAAAACTTTCTGGCCTCATGAAGCCCCCACACCCTTCAGGAAGAGGCCATGCTGGACAAGAACTCTAGCCTGAGGCACGTCTCATAGTTGACATGACCTCAGTGCAGGAGATCTCGATTCAGCCTCTGCAGAGTGGGCCTGCCGTGCCCTCGGTCCCAAACCTCACGCTAGCTTGTGTTTTCAGACTTCCTTCCTCCCACTCCTGGCAAACAAGCCCTCTGGACTAGGAACTCCGGAACCAAAACCCAGCCCAGTGTCTGCCCAACGGAAGAAAAACGTTTCCCTGTGGGGCTCTCCAGAAAACCCAATGAGGATCAACCTGCTCGGTCCTCGATGGTACCCGAACTGGATAGGCTGCTCTGGGCACTCATGCTCTGCCTGACACAGCCTGAAGCCAGACGTCCAGACAGACAAGGAGACAGCTGGCCGCACACCCAGCACTTCGGACACGCCATGGTCTTATGCCGTCACCTCATCATAACCTTGGTTTTCAGATATCTGAACCTAGACAATATATCAATTCTCCACACAGCTGGGTATAGCAAGCACAAAACAGAACTCCTCCTTCCCCATGGCTGTCAAGCTTGCTCTTGGCATGGAGTCACACCTTCAGGGTGGGAGAAACCTTCATGGCCCCTGAAGCCACGCCCAAACTTGAGTGCTGCTTGGGCACAAATTCACACTGTGACCCTCAGCATGAGCCCCATGTCAAAGAAAGGCCTGTCAGGCCCTGGACCAAGAGCCCTCATATGGGGCTTGCCAAGCCCCTATGCACCCAATCCTCACCACGGTTTGAAATTTCCAGTCGCCCCGCCCGTACCTGGAGCTCTGCTCTGGAATCCCTTTCTTGGAGAGACCCATGAGCCAGACAACACGACTCCACCCTTCCCACAAAATGACCCCAAACTCTTGGGAGCTCGGACAAATCCCCAGAGAGGGATACTCGTCCACAGTACCTGAGGCCACCGCTCCAATCCACGGCTATCCCGGACACAACATCCAGAGACAAAAGCCTGAAGGAACGCCTCCCACTCGCCCTTGTTTCAGAGGCCCAGGAGCTCCCTCTCGGGCTGTACATCCGGCCGGCCATACCCTAGGCGCCACTCATAAGCTGAGTTTGTGTATTCAGACATCTGTGCCCACAGCCTGGACCCACACAACATCCAGGCTAGGGCCTCTGGACCAAACAGCGAAAGATTGTGCCTGCCCTCTCCAAGGAAAGTGTGCCCAATCCATTGACCACAACCCTACAGGTTAGGGAAAAGCTCCAAGGTCCCTGAGGCCATCAATAGTATAGGCCACCCTGGACTAAGAGGGGCTCTCTGACACCAGCGGAGCAACTATCTCCACTTAGTCTCTCAGACAGTGTCCCCAGAGACAGAAGGTTGAAATGGACAGGACCCCAGGCCCTAATCTGAACCTTAGCTTTGGTTTCCATGTTTCCATTCTCAGAGGACTGTTTTCATAGACCAGCACATGGGGCTTTTCTGAGGCACCAAACCAAACATCTCTCATCTCCACATGGGCAGCTTTCTTACTGGGATGTATCAAACACTTCAGGTAGGAGAGTTCAGCAGGGCCACTGAACAACCAGCACATTCCAAGGTCTCCATGGACCCAAACGCACATTATGACGCATCCTCAGGAGAGGCCATTTCAACTCAGCCCCCTCGGTCGCGTGTTCCAAAGGCAGCAGATCAAACATATCTTGTCGCTAATAGCCAATGGGAATGCGAGGCATGCTGTACAGGGTTCCATCCTTCGAACCCTGCTCTCCAGTCCTTCCATATGGTATGTCCTGGAGCCATGCAACAGGACTCGAATGTCCCGCAGAAGGAAACCTTGTGGTTTGGGGCAACCTCCAAACTCAGCGTGGGAAAACTTCCTTGGCCTCATGAGGCCCCCACTTCATGAAGGTGCCATCATGGACAAATACTCCAGCCTCAGCCAACGTCTGATCCTCAGCCTGACTTCAGTTGCAGGAGATTCTGATTCAGGCTCTGCAGATTGGGCCTGCTCTGCCCTTGGCTCCAATACTCACACTAGCTTGTGTTTTTAGACATCTGTGATCACACTCCTGGCCCACAAACCCTCCCTACTGGGAATTCTGGGGCCACAATGAAGCACTGTGCCTGCCTCCCAGGAGAAAAACATTGTCTATGGCGCTGCCCAGAAACCCCAAATGAGGATCAAACTGCTTGGCCCTCGGCAACACCCCAATTGCATAGGCTACCTTAAACAGTGATGCTATGTCGCAAATAGCCTGAGCCCAGACTTTCCAACAGACACCGACACAGCTGGCTGCACACCCAGCACATTGGACCCGCCTCTGCCTTAGGCCACCATCCATTCCCAACCTGGGTTTTTAGTCATCGGAACCTAGACCTTATCTCCAATCCCTGCACAGGGGGGAACCTGATGCACAAGTCAGAACCCCTCCTTCCCCATGGCAAGAAACCTTGCTGCTGGCAGTGAGTCAAACCTTCAGTGTAGTAGAAAACGGCAGGGCCCATGAGGCCACGCCCAAGCGTGAGGGCCGCCTTGGGCACAAACACACATTGTGACCCTCAGCGTGAGTAACTTATTCAAGTAACGCCTCTCAGTGACTGGACCAAGAGCCCGCATATGTGGCTTGCCATGCCCATAGGCACCCAGGACTAACTAGATGGTGTGTATTCCAGTTGAGGGAACCCACTGCTGTGCTCTAGAGTCCCTCTCCTGGGGGGTCCCCTGTGGCAGAAAACAGTACTCTTCATTCCCACAGAATGAACACAAACACTTGGGAGCTTGGACAATCCACCGAGAGGAAGGCTCTTCCTCGGCCTCTGAGACAACCCCTACCCTGACCGGACACTGTAAACGCAACACCCAGAGACAAAATCCTGAGTGACTGCCTCCCACTTGCCCTACTTTGATTTCCAGAGGATCTCCCCTCACGGACTAGAGATCAGGCCTGCCATTACATTGGCCCCTAGCTGAGCCAAGTTTGCTTTTTCAGACATCTGTCCCCACAGCCCTGGCAAACACAGCCTCTAGGCTGGGTCTTCTGGAGCCATAGCACAGGACCGTGCCTGCTCTCTCCTGGGAAACTGTGTCCATTCCTTTGGCCACACACCTCCAGAATATGAGAAACCTCAAGGCCTCCGAGGACATCCCACTACTGGGAGCCTCACTGGACTCACAGGGGCATTCGGACACAAGCTGAGCAGCTACATCCATGAATGCATGCACACAGATGTCAACAGAGATAGAAGGTTGAGCCGGACAGGCCTTTAGGCCGTAGTCTCAACTCTTGCTTTGGTTTCCAGGTGTCACTCCTCAGAGGCTTTGGTTCGAAGAACAGGGTATGGGGCTTTCCTGAGGCACGGAACAGAACTCCTCTCGTCTCCACATGGGAAGTTTCCTTGTTGGAGCCGTGTCAAACACCTCATGTTGGAGAATCCTGCAGAGTCCCTGAGCCACCTCCACATTCCAAGGTCTCCCAGGCCACCAAGCCACAGTAGGACTCATCTTCAGGAGAGTCCATTTCAACTCTCCCCTCTGGGTAGCTCACCCAGGAGCCCGCAGATTGAGCCTGCCTTGTCCTGACTAAAGAGTGGGAATATGAGGTGGCGTTCCCAGGCATCCATGCTTAGACACCTGCTCTCGAGTCTTTCCATATGGGGCCTCTTGGAACCATCCAATAGGACTCGACTGTCGTGCAGAAGGTAACCTTCAGTTTTGGAGCAGTTCACAAATCCCATCGTAGGCAAAACTTTCTGGCCTCATGAAGCCCCCACACCCTTCAGGAAGAGGCCATGCTGGACAAGAACTCTAGCCTGAGGCACGTCTCATAGTTGACATGACCTCAGTGCAGGAGATCTCGATTCAGCCTCTGCAGAGTGGGCCTGCCGTGCCCTCGGTCCCAAACCTCACGATAGCTTGTGTTTTCAGACTTCCTTCCTCACACTCCTGGCAAACAAGCCCTCCGGACTAGGAACTCCAGAACCAAAACCCAGCCCAGTGTCTGCCCAACGGAAGAAAAACGTTTCCCTGTGGGGCTCTCCAGAAAACCCAGATGAGGATCAACCTGCTCGGGCCTCGACGGTACCCGAAATGGATAGGCTGCTCTGGGCACTCATGCTCTGCCTGACACAGCCTAAAGCCAGACGTCCAGACAGAAAAAGAGACAGCTGGCCGCACACCCAGCACTTCGGACACGCCATGGTCTTATGCCGTCACCTCATCCTAACCTTGGTTTTCAGATATCTGAACCTAGACATTATATCAATTCTCCACACAGCTGGATATAGCAAGCACAAAACAGAACTCCTCCTTCCCCATGGCTGTCAAGCTTGCTCTTGTCATGGAGTCACACCTTCAGGGTGGGAGAATCCTTCATGGCCCCTGATTCCACGCCCAAACTTGAGTGCTGCTTGGGCACAAATTCACACTGTGACCCTCAGCATGAGCCCCATGTCAAAGAAAGGCCTGTCAGGGCCTGGACCAAGAGCCCACATATGGGGCTTGCCAAGCACCTATGCACCCAATCCGCACCACGGTTTGAATTTTCCAGTCGCCCGCCCGAACCTGGAGCTCTGCTCTGGAATCCCTTTCTTGGAGAGACCCATGAGCCAGACAACACGACTCCACCCTTCCCACAAAATGACCCCAAACTCTTGGGAGCTGGGACAAATCCCCATAGAGGGATACTCGTCCACAGTACCTGAGGCCACCGCTCCAATCCACGGCTATCCCGGACACAACATCCAGAGACAAAAGCCTGAAGGAACGCCTCCCACTCGCCCTTGTTTCAGAGGCCCAGGAGCTCCCTCTCGGGCTGTTCATCCGGCCGGCCATACCCTAGGCGCCACTCATAAGCTGAGTTTGTGTATTCAGACATCTGTGCCCACAGCCTGGACCCACACAACATCCAGGCTAGGGCCTCTGGACCAAACAGCGAAAGATTGTGCCTGCCCTCTCCAAGGAAAGTGTGCCCAATCCATTGACCACAACCCTACAGGTTAGGGAAAAGCTCCAAGGTCCCTGAGGCCATCAATAGTATAGGCCACCCTGGACTAAGAGGGGCTCTCTGACACCAGCGGAGCAACTATCTCCACTTAGACTCTCAGAGAGTGTCCCCAGAGACCGAAGGTTGAAATGGACAGGCCCACAGGCCCTAATCTGAACCTTAGCTTTGGTTTCCATGTGTCTGTCCTCAGAGGACTGTTTTCGTAGACAGGCACACGGGGCTTTTCTGAGGCATCAAACCAAACCTCTCTCGTCTCCACATGGGGAGATTTCTAACTGGGGATGTATCAAACCCTTCAGGTAGGAGAGTTCCGCAGGGCCACTGAACAACCAGCACATTCCAAGGTCTCCATGGACTCCAAACGCACATTATGACGCATCCTCAGGAGAGGCCATTTCAACTCAGCCCCCTGGGTAGCGTGCCCCAGAGGCAGCAGATCAAACATATTTTGTCGCTTATGGCCAAGGGGAATGTGAGGCATGCTGTACATGGATCCATCCTTCGAACCCTGCTCTCCAGTCCTTCCATATGGTATGTCCTGGAGCCATGCAACAGGACTCGAATGTCCCGCAGAAGGAAACCTTGTGGTTTGGGGCATCCTCCAAACTCAGCGTGGGAACACTTCCTTGGCCTCATGATGCCCCCGTTTCATGAAGGTGCCATCAGGGACACATGCTCCAGCCTCAGCCAACGTCTGATCCTCAGCCTGACTTCAGATGCAGGAGATTTTGATTCAGCCTCTGTAGATTGGGCCTGCTCTGCCCTTGGCTCCAATCCTCACCCTAGCTTGTGTTTTCAGACTTCCGTCCTCACACTCCTGGCCCACAAACCCTCCCTACTGGGAATTCTGGGGCCACACTGAAGCACTCTTCCTGCCTCCGAGGAGAAAAACATTGTCTATGGTGCTGCACAGAAACCAAAAATGAGGATCAAACTGCTTTGCCCTCGGCAACACCCCAATTGCATAGGCTACCTTAAACACTGATGCTCTGTCGCAAATGCCTGAGCCCAGACCTTCCAACAGACACCGACACAGCTGGCTGCACACCCAGCACATTGGACCCGCCACTGCCTTAGGCCACCATCCATTCCCAACCTGGGTTTTCAGTCATCTGAACCTAGACCTTATCTCCAATCCCTGCACAGGGGGAACCTGATGCACAAGTCAGAACCCCTCATTCCCCATGGCAAGAAATCTTGCTGATGGCAGTGAGTCAAACCTTCAGTGGAGGAGAAAATGGCATGGCCTATGAGGCCACGCCCAAGCGTGAGGTCCGCCTTGGGCACAAACACACATTGTGGCCCTCAGCGTGAGAACCTTATTCAAGTAACCCCTCTCAGTGACTGGACCAAAAGCCCGCATATGTGGCTTGCCTTGCCCATAGGCACCCAGGACTAACTAGATGGTTTGTATTCCAGTTGAGGGAACCCACCGGTGTGTTCTAGATTCCCTCTCCTGGGGGGTCCCCTGTGGTAGAAAACAGTACTCTTCCCTTCCCACAGAATGAACCCAAACACTTGGGAGCTTGGACAATTCCCCGAGAGGAAGGCTGTTCCTCGGCCCCTGAAGCAACCCCAACCATGAAGGGCCACTGTGAACGCAACACCAGATACAAAAGCCTGAGCGACTGCCTCTCACTTGCTCTCCTTTGATATCCAGAGGATCTCCCCTCACGGGTTGGAGATCAGGCTTGCCATTACCTTGGCCCCTAGCTGAGCCAAGTTTGCTTTTTCAGCCATCTGACCCCACAGCCCTGGCAAACACAGCCTCTTGGCTGGGTCCTCTGGAGCCATTCCACAGGACTATGCCTCCTGTCTCCTGGGAAACTGTGTCCATTCCTTTGGCCAAACACCTCCAGAATATGAGAAACCTCAAGGCCCCCGAGGACATCCCACTACTGGGAGAGTCACTGGACACACAGGGGCATTCGGACACAAGCTGAGCAGCTACCTCCACGGAGGCATGAACACAGATGTCAACAGAGATAGAAGGTTGAGCGGGACAGGCCCTTAGGCCCTAAACTCAACTCTTGCGTGGTTCCCAGGTGTCACTCCTCAGAGGCTTTGGTTCGAAGAACAGGGTATGGGGCTTTCCTGAGGCACTGAACAGAACTCCTCTCGTCTCCACATGGGAAGTTTCCTTGTTGGAGCCGTGTCAAACACCTCATGTTGGAGAATCCTGCAGAGTCCCTGAGCCACCTCCACATTCCAAGGTCTCCCAGGCCACCAAGCCACAGTAGGACTCATCTTCAGGAGAGTCCATTCCAACTTTCCCCTCTGGGTAGCTCACCCAGGAGCCCGCAGATTGAGCCTGCCTTGTCCTGACTAAAGAGTGGGAATATGAGGTGGCGTTCCCAGGCATCCATGCTTAGACACCTGCTCTCGAGTCTTTCCGTATGGGGCCTCTTGGAACCATCCAATAGGACTCGACTGTCGTGCAGAAGGAAAAACCTTGAGGTTTGGAGCAGTTCACAAATCCCATCATAGGCAAACCTCCCTGGCCTCATGTAGCCCCCACACCCTTCAGGAAGAGGCCATGCTGGACAAAAACTCCTGCCTGAGGCACGTCTCATGGTTGACATGACCTCAGTGCAGGAGATCTCGATTCAGCCTCTGCAGAGTGGCCCTGCCGTGCCCTCGGTCCCAACCTCATGGTAGCTTGTGTTTTGAGACTTCCTTCATCACACTCCTGGCAAACAAGCCCTCCGGACTAGGAACTCCAGAACCACAACCCAGCCCAGTGTCTGCCCAACGGAAGAAAAACGTTTCCCTGTGGGGCTCTCCAGAAAACCCAGATGAGGATCAACCTGCTCGAGCCTCGATGGTACCCGATCTGGATAGGCTGCTCAGGGCACTCATGCTCTGTCTGACACAGCCTGAAGCCAGACGTCCAAACAGACAAGGAGACAGCTGGCCGCACACCCAGCACTTTGGACACGCCATGGCCTTATGCCGTCACCTCTTCCTAACCTTGGTTTTCAGATATCTGAACCTAGACATTATATCAATTCTCCACACAGCTGGGTATCGCAAGCACAAAACAGAACTCCTCCTTCCCCATGGCTGTCAAGCTTGCTCTTGGCATGGAGTCACAGCTTCAGGGTGGGAGAATACTTCATGGCCCCTGATTCCACGCCCAAACTTGAGTGCTGCTTGGGCACAAATTCACACTGTGACCCTCAGCATGAGCCCCATGTCAAAGAAAGGCCTGTGAGGGCCTAGAACAAGAGCCCCCATATGGGTCTTGCCAAGCCCCTATGACCCAATCCTCACCAGGTTTTGAGTTTTCCAGTTGCCCCACCTGTACCTGGGGCTCTGCCCTTGAATCACTTTCTTGGAGAGACCCATGAGCCAGACAACACGACTCCACCCTTCCCACAAAATGACCCCAAACTCTTGGGAACTGGGACAAATCCCAAGAGAGGGATACCCCTCCACAGATCCTAAGTCCCCTCACCAATCCACGGCTATCCCGGACACAACATCCAGAGACAAAAGCCTGAAGGAATGCCTCCCACTCGCCCTTGTTTCAGAGGTCCCGGAGCTCCTTCTCGGGCTGTACATCAGGCCTGCCATACCCTAGGCGCCACTCTTAAGCTGAGTTTGTGTTTTCAGACTTCTCTGCCCACAGCCTGGACACACAACCCCCAGGCGAGGGCCTCTGGAGCCACAGCGAAAAATTGTGCCTGCCCTCTCCAAGGAAAGTGTGCCCAATCCATGACCACAAGTTAGGGAAAAGCTCCAAGCCCCTGAGGCCATCAATAGTGGAGGCCACCCTGGACTAAGAGGGGCTCTCTGACACCAGCGGATCAACTATCTCCACTTAGACTCTCAGACAGTGTCCCCAGAGACAGAAGGTTTAAATGGACAGGACCCCAGGCCCTAATCTGAACCTTTCTTTGGTTTCCATGTGTCCGTCCTCAGAGGACTGTTTTCGTAGACCAGCACACGGGGCTTTTCTGAGGCACCAAACCAAACCTCTCTCGTCTCCACATGGGTGCTTTCTTACTGGGGATGTAT
Source organism: Mustela nivalis (assembly GCF_964662115.1). NCBI lineage: Eukaryota > Metazoa > Chordata > Mammalia > Carnivora > Mustelidae > Mustela > Mustela nivalis. The sequence continues at coordinate 45,436 of NW_028134727.1, read as the reverse complement.
CAAGCCCTTCAGGTAGGAGAGTTCCGCAGGGCCACTGAACAACCAGCACATTCCAAGGTCTCCATGGACTCCAAACGCACATTATGATGCATCCTCAGGAGAGGCTTTTTCAACACAGCCCCTTGGGTAGCGTGCCCCAGAGGCAGCAGATCAAACATATTTTGTCGCTTATGGCCAAGGGGAATGCGAGGCATGCTGTACAGTGATCCATCCTTCGAACCCTGCTCTCCAGTCCTTCCGTATGGTATGTCCTGGAGCCATGCAACAGGACTCGAATGTCCCGCAGAAGGAAATCTTGTGGTTTGGAGCAACCTCCAAACTCAGCGTGGGAAAACTTCCTTGGCCTCATGAGGCCCCCGCTTCATGAAGGTGCCATCATGGACACATACTCCAGTCTCAGCCAACGTCTAATCCTCAGCCTGACTTCAGATGCAGGAGATTTTGATTCAGCCTCTGCAGAGTGGGCCTGCTCTGCCCTTGGCTCCAATCCTCACACTAGCTTGTGTTTTCAGACTTCCGTCCTCACACTCCTGGCCCACAAACCCTCCCTACTGGGAATTCTGGGGCCACACTGAAGCACTCTTCCTGCCTCCCAGGAGAAAAACATTGTCTATGGTGCTGCACAGAATCCCCAAATGAGGATCAAACTGCTTGGCCCTCGGCAACACCCCAATTGCATGGGCTACCTTAAACACTGATGCTCTTTCGCAAAAGCCTGAGCCCAGACCTTCCAACAGACACCGACACAGCTGGCTGCACACCCAGCACATTGGACCCGCCACTGCCTTAGGCCACCATCCATTCCCAACCTGGGTTTTCAGTCATCGGAACCTAGACCTTATCTCCAATCCCTGCACAGGGGGGAACCTGATGCATAAGTCAAAACCCCTCCTTCCCCATGGCAAGAAACCTTGCTGCTGGCAGTGAGTCAAACCTTCAGTGTAGGAGAAAACGGCAAACCTTCCGGGCCTTATGAAGCCCCCATATCCTTCAGGGAGAGGCCATCATGGTCAAAAACTCTAGCTTGAAGCACGTCTCATAGTAGACATGACCGCAATGCAGGAGATCTTGATTCAGCCTCTGCAGAGTGGCCTGCCGTGCCCTCGGTCCCAAAACTCGTGCTAGCTTGTGTTTTCAGACTTCCTTCCTCACACTCCTGGCAAACAATCCCTCCAGAGTAGGATTTGCAGAACCACAAGCCTGCCCAGTTACTGCACACCCGTAGAAAACGTTTCCTTGTGGGGCTTTCCATAAAACCCAGATGAGGATCAACCTGCTCTTGCCTCGACGGCACTCAGATTTGATAGGCTGCTCTGGGCACTAATGCTCTGCCTTTCACAGCCTGATGCCAGACGTCCAGACAGGCAAGGAGACAGCTGGCCACACACCTAGCACTTCTGACACGCCATGGTCTTATGCCGTTATCTCTTCCTAACCTTGGTTTTCCGATATCTAAACCCAGATATTATATCAATTCCCCACACAGTTGGGCATCTGAAGCACAAATCAGAACTCCTTCTTCCCAATGGCTGTAAGGCTTGCTCTTGGCATGGAGTCACACCTTCAGGGTGGGAGAAACCTTCATTTCCCCTGAAACCACGCCCAAACTTGAGTGCTGCCTTGGGCACAAATTCACTCTGTGACCCTCAGCATGAGCCCAATATCAAAGAAAGGCCTGTCAGGGCCTTGACCAAGAGCCCTCATATGGGGCGTGCCAAGCCCCTATACACCCAATCCTCACCAGTGTTTGAGTTTTCCAGTCTCCCCCCTGTTCCTGGGGCTCTGCTCTGGAATCACTTTCTTGGAGAGACACATGAGCCAGACAACAGGACTCCACCCTTCCCACAAAATGACCCCAAACTCCTGTTAGCTGGGACAAATCCCCAGAGAGGTTACTCGTCCACAGTCACTGAGGCCACTCCCTACAATCCACGGCTATCCTGGACGCATCCAGACACAAAAGCCTGAAGGAATCTCGCCCTTGATTCACAAGCCAAGGAGCTCACTCTTTATCTGTACATCCGGCCTGCCATACCCTCGGCGCCACTCATAAGCTGAGTTTGTGTTTTCAGACTTATGTGCCCACAGCCTGGACCCACACACCCTCCAGGCTAGGGCATCTGGAGCCACAGTGAAAGATTGTGCCTGCCATCTCCAAGGAAAGTGTGCCCAATCCATTGACCACAACCCTACAGGTTAGGGAAAAGTTCCAAGGCCCCTGAGGCCATCCTGATAGTGTAGGCTGCCCTGGACTAAAAGGGGCACTCTGACTCCAGCTGAGCCATTATCACCACTTAGACTTTCAGACAGTGTCCCCAGAGACAGAAGATTGAAATGGACAGGCCCTTGGGCTTTAATATGAACCTTAGCTTTAGTTTTCATGTGTCTGTCCTCAGAGGACTGGTTTCTTATACCAGCATATTAGGTTTTTCTGAGGCTCCAAACCAAACCTCTCTCGTCTCCACATGGAGTGATTTCTTACTGGATCTGTATCAAACCCTTCTGGTCGGAGAATTCTGCAGGGCCACAGTACAACCATCACATTCCAAGGTCTCCATGGACAGAAACCCACATTATGACGCATCCTCAGGAGAGGCCATTTCAACTCAGCCCACTGGTTAGCTTGCCCCAGAGCCAGCAGAACAAACATATCTTGTCGTTAATGGCCAAAGGGAATGCGAGGCATGTTGTTCAGGGATCCATCCTTTGAACCCTCCTCTTCAGTCCTTCCGTATGGTATGTACTGGAGCCATTCAACAGGACTCGACTGTCTCGCAGAAGGAAACCTTGTGGTTTGTGGCAACCTCCAAACTCAGCGTGGGAAAACTTCGTTGGCCTCATGAGGCACCTGCTTCATGAAGGTGCCATCAAGGGCACAATCCAACCTCAGCCAATGTCTGATCCTCAGCCTGACTTCAGATGCATGAGATATCCTTTCAGCCTTTGCAGAGTGGGCCTGCTCCCCACCTCACCCTATGTTTTGTTTTCAGACTCTACCCTAGCACTCCTGGCCCAAACCCTCATGATTGGGAATTCTGGTTCCAGAACGAAGCACTCTGCCTGCCGCCCAAAAAAACATTGTCTATGGCATTGCTCAGAAACCCCAAATGAAAATCAACCTGCTCAGCCCTCGGGAACACCCCAATTGCATAGGCTACCCTAAACACTATGCTCTGTCTTACATAGCCTGAGCCCAGACCTTGTGAGAGACATTGAGACAGTTGGCTTCACACCCAGCACATCGAAACTGCCTTGGGTTAGGCCATTTCATCCCTTCCCATTGACCTGGGTGTCTTCCTGGAGGTATATTCTGAGGCTGTGTCAGACTATGCATTTTTTCTGGAGCTTCCTATGGAATTGGGGTGGTATTAGGGGCCTTGCAATTTTCTCTTAATCTAGTGGGTTGGGAAAATGAGACAGGCTGACATTCCTTGGGAGAGCTGGCCCAGTGCTGTTGTGTGTTCCTGGAGGCCCCATCCTGGAGGGCATATGGGTCAACACTCTGGGTCCAAAGTCTTCAGACACAAACTCGTGTAAGAGTTAAGCTCGAGGTGATGGCAGACCCAATCTGTAGACCCTGAGCGAAGCATCTCCAGATATGAAATTCGGACGGCTGTGAGGCAGGAGCACAGTCTTTTCTGTCTGACTTGTTTGTCTATGATGGCCACGAAATGGAGGGGTGGCCTCATGGGTCCATGTGAGATTCTACCTCTCTGGGAATTCTGCTCGGCACCCAAGAGTTTGGTGTATTTCTGGGGGATGGGAGGAGCGCAGTTTTATGAGTCAGGGATCCCGTCCAAACAGCCTTTCCAGAGATGGGTCCTGGGTTCTGGAGCCTGGATCACCGCAACAAGGCTTAGGATTTGGGCCTAGGGTCCTGCTCTATGTTTTCCTGGTACAGCTCCCCAGTGTTCTTGTTGGAAATGGGTATCAATCTGAGTGTCACAATGCCTGTTTTTGCCCAGATGCCCATGCTGAGTGGGTGTGACCTCATGGGCTATGCACTTGGCTCCCACTCTGAGGGTTGGACTGCCATCTCAACATTCAGTTTTCCTGCCATGGGGAAGGAGGGGTACTTTTTTATGCTTCAGGTTCCCCCATGGGCAGGAATTTGAGCTAAGTTCTGGGACAGGGGCCTGAATACCCAGTTCACTTTGAGATGAGGTCCTCGGGCCAAGGCAGGACCCACCTGCAGAAAATGAGGCCTGCTTTCTGGGTGGCTGTCAGGAGCTCGGGCTCGAGCTGTGTCAGACAGAACATTCGTGGAGAGTTCGGCCTATGATATTGGGGTGCTTTTGAGAGCTGTGCAACTGGATCCTCATGGGGGATTTTTGCACAGACCCTTTTTTCACTTCTTCTATCTGGTGAGCAGGCAGATGGCTGCATTATGGCTCCAGAATATCCAAGTTGGAGGGTTTGCAGGCGAGGAGTGTGAGGACAGAAGTATGAAAACATAAGCTACGGTTACGCTCAGTGCCGAGCACATGTCTATTCCAATGTACAGCAGTTGTTTCGAGATCTCCAGCACCTGGGCGAGGGGAAGATGTCTGCTCACGCTGGAGTTTGTATCCATGATGGCCAACAAATGGTGGGGAGGCCTCAAGAATTCTTGGAGGTTTTTCCAAGCTGGAGCTTGTGAGCTGCTCCAAACATCAAGGTGTCCTACTAAGGGACAGCAGAAGTCTTCTTACAGGGCTCCAGGGTCCCCCATATGGAAGATTCGATAGCAATGCTCTCTGAATGGAGGCCTGGGAAGCCAATCTCGTGTTACCATTGCAGCTGAGGAACAGGGTAAGCTTGAACCAATGACACTGATTCCAAGTTCCAAGTGATTTGCGTTGATGGAAGTTCTCAGTCTAACAGGTCCCAATGCTGCTTGGTGTCCAGGGAGACCTTAGAATGTGGTGGCGGCTCTCTGACCATTGAGGATTCTCTATCCTTAGGATTAGACCCAGTACCCAGGAGCCAGGTTTCCTTCTTGGGACAGGAGGTGTGCTCTTGTATGGCTCACGGACCACAGGTTGGACCATATGCTTGAATTTCCAGAACAGACCTCTAGGGAGAGAGACCTCAAAACATAAGCTAGGGTTCTGATGAGGTTTTAGGGCCATGGAAGTTTCAATCTTCGGACTAAGTGCCATTGGCCTGCATGTCATCCTGGAGGTAGGTGCTGAGGCTGTGTCAGGCTGTGCACTTTTTCCAGAGTGGCCTATGATATTGGGGTGCAGTCAGGGGCCTTGCAGTTTTCTCCTAATCTGGACATTTTGGGAAACTGAGATGGGCAGGGTTTCCTCAGGAGAGCAGGGCCAGTGATGTAATGTGTTTCTCGAGGCCCCATCCTGGAGGTCATGTGTGTCAGGACTTTGGGACCAAAGACTTTAGACACAACCTCGGATAAGAGATAGGAGTGAGGTGATGGCAGTCCGAATCTGAAGACCCTGAGGGAAGCTCCTCGGGATTTGAAATTCAGGTGGCTGGGAGGGAGGAGCACAGGCTTTTCTGTCTGGATTTTGTGTCTAGGATGGCCACTAAATGGAGGGGTGACCTCATGTGTCCATGGGATATTCTTCCACTCTGGTGATTCTGCTTGGCACCCAAGAGTTTGATTTCTTTCTGGGGAAGAGGAAAAGACTGTATTCCATCTCTGGGATCCTGTCCAAACAGGGATTCCAGAGATGGTTTCTGGGTCCAGACACTGGGAAAACTTAACCAAAGCTTCGATTTGGGTTCCTGGTCCAGATCCCAAGGGGGATCTTTGGAAAGGGGTCTCATTCTGAGGGTCACAATGCCTGTTTGTGCCCAGCTGCCCATCCTGTGTAGGCATGGTCTCATGGACCATGCACCTGGTTCCCACTCAGGGTTGTACAGCCATCTCAACATTCAGTTTTCTGGCCATGGGGAAGGAGGAGCACTCTTTTGTGCTTCCGAGTCCCCTATGGGCAGGAATTTGAGCTAAGTCTGGGACAGGTACCTGAATATCCAGGTTGCTTCAAGATGATGGCCTCGGGCCAAGGTTGGACCCACCTGGAGGATATGGGGCCCACTATCTGGGTGGCTGACAGGAGGTCGGGGATCAGGCGATGTCAGACAGACAATTTATGCAGAGGTCGGTCTATTATATTGGGGTGCCATTGAGGGCTGTGCAGGAGGATCCTCATGTGGGTTTCTGCGAAGACCCATAGGGCACTTCTTCTTTCTGGTGGGCAGGCAGAAAGCTGCACTGTGGCTTCAGAATTCCCAATATGGAGGGCTTGTAGGCGAGGAGTGTGAAGACAGAAGTCTGAAAACACAAGCCACGAATAAGCTCAGTGCCGACCACAGGACCATTCCATTGTGCAGTGGTTGTTTCGAGATTTCCAGCACCTGAGTATGGGCGAGGGTCAGATGTCTGCTCACGCTGGGTTTGCATCCATGATGGTCAACAAATTGTGGGGTGGCCTCAAGAATTATTGGAGATTTTCCCAAGCAGGACCTTGTGAGCTGCTCCAAACAGCAAGGTGTCCTACTGTGGGACAGGGGAAGTCCGCTTACAAGGCTCCAGGGTCCCCCATATAGAAAGATTCGACAGCAGAGGTCTCTGAATGGGGGCCTGGGAAGTCTTCCTTGCATGACCATTGCAGCTGAGGAACATTGCAGGCTTGATCTGCTGGTTTTTGTTCAAATTTCCAAGTGATCTAAGTTGACGGATGTTCTCAGTCTAATGAGTCACAATGCTGCTTGGTGTCCAGGGAGACCTTAGAATGTGGTGGTGAGGGTGCCTGGGTGGCTCAATGGGCTAAGCCGCTGCTTTCGGCTCAGGTCATGATCTCAGGGTCCTGGGATTGAGTCCCGCATCGGGCTCTCTGCTCAGCAGGGAGCCTGCTTCTTCCTCTCTCTCTCTCTGCCTTCCTCTATGCCTACTTGTGATCTCTCTCTGTCAAATAAATAAATAAAATCTATATAAAAAAAAAAGAATGTGGTTGTGGGTCTGTGGCCATGCAGGATTCTCCTACCTGAGGGTTAGACCCAGTTCCCAGGAGCCAGGTTCCCTTCTCGGGACAGGAGGGGTTCTCTTGTATGGCTCAGGGACCACATGTCGGATCATATGTTGGATTTCAAGACCAGGCCTCTGGGCACAGAGGCCTGAATATCTAGGCTAGGGTTCTTATGAGGTTGTAGGGGCATGTCATCCTCAACCTTCGGACTTAGGGACTTTGACCTGTGAGTCTTCCTGGAGGTAGATGCTCAGGCTGTGTCAGACTGTGCATTTTTTCCAGAGTGGCCTATGAAATTGGGGTGGGCTCAGGGGCCTTGCAGGCTTTTCCTAATCTGGAGGGTTTGTGCAACTGAGACGGCAGAATTTCATCCAGAGATCAGGCCCAGTGATGTAGTGTGGTTCTGTCAGCCCCATCCTGCAGGGAATGTGGTTAAGGGCTCTGGGACCAAAGTCTTCAGACACAAAATTGTGTATCAATTAGGAGGGAGGTGATGGAAGCCCCGATCTGCAGACGCTGAGGGCAGCTCCTCAGGATTTGAAATTCGTGTGGCTGGGAGGCAGGAGCAAAGGCTTTTCTGTCTGGATTGTGTCTAGGATGGCCTTGGAATGGTGGTGTGTCCTCATGTGTCCATGGAATATTCTACCTCTCTGGGGATTCTGCCCAGCACCCAAGAGTTTGGTGTCTCACTGAGAAGGAGAGAGCGTGGTTTACTGTTTCACGGTTCCCGTCAACACAGGGATTCCAGAGATGGGTTATAGGTCCCTGTGCCTGGATAACCCTACAAAGGCTTAGTATTTGGGCCTAGAGGCTTGACTGCCTGGCTCTGTGGGGCTTTGGTTCAGCTCCCATGGAGACTTGTTGGAAATGGGTCTCAGGGTAAGGGTCACAATGCCTGTTTGTGCCCAGATGCCCATCCTGAGTGGGCATTGGCTCTTGTTCCATGCACCTGGATCCCAATATGAGGGTTGGACCACCATATCAACATTTAATTTTCCTTCTATGAGGAAGGAGGAGTACTCTTTTGTGCTTCAGATTCCCCCATGCACAGTAATTTGAGCTATGTTCTGGGACTGGTACGTGAATAACCAGGTTGGTTTGAGATGAAGGACTCAGGTCAAGGCAGGTCACACCTGCCAGATATGGGTCCCGCTATCTAGGTGGCTACCAGGAGGTCGGGGCTCGAGCTGTGTCAGACAGAGCATTAGTTCACAAGGTGGCCTATGATATTGTGGTGCTATAGAGGGCTGTGCTGGTGGAACCTTATATGGAGTTTCACGCAGACCCATAGGGCACCTCTTTTTTCTGGTGGGCAGGCAGAAGGCTGCATTGTGGCTCCCAAATTCCCAATATAGGGGACTTGAAGGCGAGGAGTGTGAGAACAGAAGGCAGAAAACACAATCTATGCTTAATCTCAGTGCCGAGAACATGGCCATTCCAATGTGCAGTGGTTTTTTTCGAGATCTCCAGCATCTGAGTACAGGCGAGGGTCAGATGTCTGCTCATGATAGAGTTTGTATCTATCGTGGCCAACAAATGAAATATCCAGCACCTGAGTAAAGGTGGATTTCAGATGTTTACGCACACTGGAGTTTGTCTCTGATGACCGAATGGAGGAGTGGCATCAAGAGGCTGATGCATGTGAGATGCTCCAAACAGCAAGGTTGTTTTTTCTACTGGACAGTTAGAGTCTGGTATGTTTTCTGCAGGGCCCCCCATGTGAAAAGTATGGGTAGCAGAGCCCTTCCACATAGAGGCCTGGAGAGCACACCTCCATTGACCAATGCAGCTGAGGAACATGCAGGTTCTTTACGGTGCTTCTGGGGCGAAGCACCAAGGTCTTGAGTTGACATGGAATCTCTTTAAGATGGGTTACAATGCTGTTTTTTTTTTTTTACCAGGTAGATCTTAGAATGTGTTGGTGGCTAAGGTGCCTGCAGGATTCTCCTACCCTGAGGGTTTAACACAGGTCGAAGAGCACGGTTACCTTCTGGGGACAGGAGATGTAGTGCTTTGTGGCTCAGGGACCACATGCCGTATCATAAGTTCCTATTCAAGAACAGGCCTCTGAAGACAGATGCCCGACAACCTAATCTAGGGTTCCAATGAGTCCCAGGGGCATGAGAGGTTCAATCTTCAGACTTAGGACAGTTGACTTGGGTGTCTGCCAGGATGTAGGTGATCAGGGCGTTTCAGACTGTGCACTTATGTCCAGAGTAACCTCCAATATTGGGGTGGCCACAGGGGCCTTGAATGTTTCAACCAACTCTGGAGGGTTTGGTTAACTGACATGCACAATTTCCATGGGGATGGCAAGCACAGTCCTGTGGTGTGGCTCCAGAGACTCCACCCTGGAGGGCATGTGAGCCATGTTTCTGGGAGGGAAGTCTGCAAACACAAACTTGGGTTAGGTTTAGTGGCTAGGTTATCGCAGGGCAATGTGTAGACCTGGAAGGCTACTCGTCAGGAACAGTAACTGGAATGACCCGAAGGCGGAAGCACAGGCTTTTATATCTGGATTGTGTGTCTAGGGTGACGTCAGAATGTAGCTGTGGCCTCATGGGTCCATGGGAGATTTTTCCTCTAAGGATACAGGCGGCTCCCAATATTTTGATGACTTTTTGGTATGGGAAGACTGCTATTTTCGATCTTAGGTGTGCCCCAAAACAGAGATTCCAGAGATGGGCTCTGGGTCTAGGCGCCTGGAAAATCCCACCAAGGGTTGGGATTTGGGCTTATGGGCAGACCAGGCCTGCAATGCAGGATCTTGGTGGTGCAACTGAGAGGGCTTGTTTGGAAACATGCTCAGGCTGAGCATTACAATGCCTGTTTGTGCCCAGGGTGGCCCTCAGGAGTGGGCGTGGTCCCATTGTCCATTTTCTGGCTCCCACACTGAGGGATGGACACACATTCCAATGGCCAGGTTTCCAGCCATGGGGAAGGAGGAAATATCTATTGTGCTTCATGTTCCCCCATAGGCAGGGATTACAGCAAAGGTCTGGGGACAGATGCCTGAATACCAAGGATGCATAGAGATGACAGATTTGGGCCATGGCCGTTCTCACATGCTGGATATGGGCCCCGCTCTCTGGGTGGCTGACACGAGGTCTGGGCTCAGGCTGTGTCAGACACAGCACTAGTGGCCAGAGAAGTCTATATATTGGGGTTCTCTCCAGGGCCGAGTAAATTGATCCTCATGTAGGGTTTCTGGCGAGACTCACGAAGCACTTCTTTCTGTGGGGCAGGCAGAATGCTGCCTTATGGATCCAGAATTCCCTATCAAGAGGGTTTGGGGACAAATAGGGTGAGAATGCAATTATAAACACCAGCTATGCTTAAATTGAGTGCCAAGCGGAAGTCAGTTTCAATGTGCAGCAGCTTATACGAGATATCCAGCACCTGAGTAAGGGCAGATGTCAGATATTTGCTCACACTGGAGTTTGTGTCTAGGATGACGACTAATGGAGGGGTGGCTTCAGGAGGCAATGGAGGATTACCCACGCTTAAGATTGTGAGATGCTCCAAACAACAAGGTTTCCTTCTAATGGACAGGAGGAGTCTGTTTTTTTTTCCTCCAGGGTCCCTCAAGTGGAAGTTTGCGTAGCAGAGCCCTCCCGCATGGATGACTGGAAAGCACACGTCCAATGACCATTGCAGCTGAGGAACATGACAGGTTCGTTTTGGTGGTTCTGGTGCCAAGTACCAAGGCCTTGAGTTGACTTGGAATCTCTTACAGATGTGTCCCAAAACTGGTTTGTTACAAGGGAGGTCTTAGAATGTATTGGTGGCTATGGGCCACGCTGAGGGTTTGGCACAGGTCGATGTGCACAGTTTCCATCTTGGGAGAGGAGATGTTCTGTTTTGTGGCTCAGGGTACATATGTTGTATCCTGACTTGGTATTCAAGAACAGGCCTCTGAGGATTGATGCTGGCAACCTAATCTAGAGATCCAATGATGTCCTTGGTGCCCATCAGGTTCAATTTTCTTACTAAGGACCATTGATATGGTTGTCTGACTGGATGTAGGTGATCAGGGTGTTTCAGACTGTGCATTTGCATCCAGAGCCACTTCCAATATTGGGGTGGGCTCAGGGGCCTTGCAGGTTTCTCCTAACTTGGAGGCTTTGGGGAACTGTGATGGGCACAGTTTCCTTGGGGATGGCAGGCCCAGTCCTGTGGTAAGGCTTCAGAGACCACCTCCTTGAGGATATGAGAGCCATGGTTTTGGGAGGGAAGTCTGCAAACACAAATTTGGGTCAGGGATAGTGGCAAGGTGATGGCAGGTCCAATGCATAGACCTAGAAGGCATCACGTCAGGAACTGTAATTAGGGTGAGTGAAAGCTGGTAGCACAGGCTTTTCTATCTGGATTGTGTGTCCAGGATGGGCTCTGAATGTAGACGTGGTCTCATGGTTCAATGGGAGACTTTTCCTCTCTAAGGATCCTGGTGGATCTCCATAGATTGGTGGTTTTTCAGAGAAGAAAAGAGTGCTCTTTTCCATCTTAGGGGTGCTCCAAAACAGGGAAGAATGCTGTTTTCCAACTTAGGCTTATGCCAAAACAGGGATTCCAGAGACGGGCTCTGGGTCTGGGTGCCCGGATATCCCACCAAGTGTTAGGATTTGGGCCTAGGGGCATTCCAGGCCTGCAATGCAGGATCCTAATGGTGTAACAGAGAGGGCTTGTTTGAAAGCATGCTCAGGCTGAGGGTCATCATGCCTCTTTGTGCCCAGGGGGGCCCTCAGGAGAGGGCGTAGTCTCATTGGCCATATAGCTGGATCCCAATTTGAGGGTTGGACACCCATTGCAACAGCCAGGCTTCCTGCAATGGAAAGAGGAGTTCTCTATTGTGCTTCAGGTTCCCCCATTGGCAGGGTTACAGGAAAGGTCTGTGGAAAGTTGCCTTAATACCAAGGATGTGTACAGATGACAGGCTAAGAATTCCCAGGTAACAAAACAGCATTGTTACCCATATTCATGACATTCCATGTAAAAATAAGCCCTTAGTACTTCGCCCCAGAGCCACCAGAATGAACTTGCCATGTTCCTAAGCTGCAATGGTCAGTGGAGGTGTGGTTTCCAGGCAACCATACGGGGGTGCTCTGCTACACGAACTTTGCAATTGGCGGGGACCCTTGAGACAAAAAAAACAGAATGCCCCTGTCCGGTAGAAGGAAACCTTCTGTTTGGAGCATCTCACAAGCCCCAGCGTGGGAAATCCTCCATTTCCTCTTGAAGCCACCACTCCATTTGTCACTAATCATAGACACAAACTCCAGCATGAGCAAACATATGACATCTGCCCTTACTCAGGTGCTGGATTTCAATTCGATCGCTGCACACTGGAACTGCCTTTAGTTTGACTGAATTAAGCCATAGCTTGGGTTTACAATTCCATCCTCAGCCTACTGGTCCACAAGCCCTATTGTGAGGGAATTCTGGAGCTACAACACAATATTCTGCCTTCCCCATAGAAAGAAAAAGGGCCTGGAGAGTCTGCCCAGAAACTCCATATGATGGTCAATCTTCTCGGTGCTAGACGGAACCCTGATTCATAGGCTGCCCTGGGCACTAGTGCTGTGTCTGACATAGCCGGAGCCAGGACCTAGTGTCAGCCACTGAGAGATCAGGGCCCATATACAGCATGTGAGACCAGCTATGGCCCAAGTCTGTCTTCTCTTCTATTCTTGGTATTCAGGCATCTGTACCCACACCTTTGCTGAAATCCTTGCCATTGGGGGAACCTGAAGCACAATAGAGAACTCCTCCTTCCCCATGGAAGGTATTCTGACAGTTGGGATAGTTGCTCAACCCTCAAAGTGGAAGGCAGCTCCATGGCCAAGGAGACCATGTGCACTCATGATGGCTTCCCCGGGCACAAGCAGGCATTGTGACCTCAGCCTGAGCATGCTTTCAACCAAACGCTCTCAATTGCATCTCTGGGATCCCGAATTGCAGGCCTAGTACACACCTAGGCCCAAATCCTAACCCTGGTGGGATTTTACAGGGGCCCAGACACAGAGCCCATCTCTGGAATCCCTATTTTGGGGGACCCTTAAGATGGAAAACAGCACTCTTCCCTTCCCCGAGATAGTCACCAAACTCTTGGTAGCCACCAGGATCCTTGAGTGGAAAAATCTGCCATAGACCCATGAGAATACACCTGCATTCCGAGGCCATCCTGGACATACAATCCAGATACATATCATGTGCTATCACCTTTGAGTCATCGGATTTACAGTTCCTGACGAGCTGCCTTCCAGGTCTATGCATTGGGCCTGCAATCACCTTGCCATTAACCTAAACTGAGTTTGTGTTTGCAGACTTCCTTCCTAAAACCATGGCTCACATGACCTCCAGGTTCTGGCATCTGAAGCCACACCACAAGACTGTGCATGAGATCCTCAAGGAAACTGTGCCCATCACTTTTGCCCGATACCTTTAGATTAGGAGAAACCTGCAAGGCCCCTGAGCGCAGCCAAATAATGGAGGCCGCTCTGGGCACAAATGCACAGTCTGAGACACCCTGATCACCTCCATACAGGCAGACACCCAAGTCAATGCTCTTGAGTCAGAAGATTGAACCTGACATGCCCCGAGGACTTCATTGGCACACTAGATTAGGTTTACAGGTATCTGTCATCAGAGGCCTGCTCTGGAATATCAACTTATGATAAAATATATAGTCCCTGAGCCACAGAACAGAATATATCCTCCCCAAAAAGGAAGCCATGCTCCTGGAATTGTGTCATACCCTTAGGGTATTTGGATCCTGAATGGCCCCTTAGCAACCAGCACATTCTGATATTCCTGGTAACAAACCATCATTGTGCCCCATCTTCATGAGACTCCATGTCAACTTAAGGTCTCGATATATTGCCCCAGAGCCACCAGAATGCACCTGCCATGTTCCTCAGGTGCAATGGTCAATTGAGGGGTGATTTCCAGGCATCCCTGTGGGGTTCTCTGCTACAAAACTTTCCACATGGAGAAACCAGAGAAAACAAACCAGACTTCTCCTGTCCGGTAGAAAGAAACTTTGCTATTTGGAGCATCTCACAAGCCCCAGCATGGGAAATCCTCCATGGCCTCTTGACGCCACCCTTCCATTTGTGGGTAATCACAGACACAAACTCCAGTGTGAGCAAACATCTGACATCCACCCTTACTCAGGTGCTGGATATTCGAAACGGCAGCTGCACACTAGAACTGCCTTTTGCTTTTCACTGAACTTAACCATAGCTTTGTATTACTATTCTATCCTCACCACACTGGTCCACAATATCTCTTGATAGGGAATTCTGGAGCCACAACGCAGTATTCTGCCTTCCACATAGAAAGAAGAAGGACCTGTTGAGTCTGCCCAGAAACCTCATATGAGGATCAATCTACTCAGACCACGAGGCAACCCTGATTAATAGATTTCCCTGACCACTAGTGCTGTGTCTGACAGAGTCTAAGCCCCGACCTCGTGTCAGCCACCCAGAGTTGAGGGCCCATATTTAGCATGAGAGATCGGCCATGGCCCTGGGCCATCATCTGTACCCATCCTTGGTATCCAGTCATCTGTCCCCCAAACTTTGCTGGAATTCCTGCCAATGGCGAACCTGAAACACAATAGAGAACACCTCCTTCCCCATGGCAGGAATATTGGTTGTCCAACCCTCAGCGTGGGAGCCAGCTGCATGGCCAAGGAGACCATGCCCACTCCTGAGGGCCGACATGGGCACATGCAGGCATGGTGATCCTCAGCCTGAGCATGTTTTCCAACAAACACTCTCAGTTGCTCCTCCAGTACCAGCATTGCAGGCCTGGTATGCCCCTAGGCCCAAATCCTAACCCTTGGTGGGATTTTCCAGGTGCCCAGACCCAGAGTCCGTCTCAGAATCCCTGTTTGGGTCACCATTAAGATGGAAAACAGCACTCTTCCCTTCCCTGAGAAAGGCACCAAACTATTGGGAGCCGCCAGGATCCTTAGAGAGAAAAAATCTCCCATGGACCCATGAAAACAAACCTGCATTCCGAGGCCATCCTGTCCACACAATCCAGAGAGAAAAGTCTTTGCTACTGCCTTCGAGTCATCCTATTTACATTTCCTGACGAGCTGCCCTCCATGTCTATGCATTGGGCCTGTGATCATCTCGACACTAACCCTAACCCCAGTTTGTGTTTGCCGACTTCTCTCCCAAAACCATGGCTTACATGCCCACCAAGATGTGGTCCCTCAAGCCACATCACAGGAAAGTTCCTGCCATCCCCAAGAAAACTGTGCCCATCAGGTTGTCCAAAACCTCCAGATTAGGAGAAACCTGCCAGGCCCCTGAACCCACCCAATATTGGAGGTTGCTCTGGATGCAAACGTGCAGTCTGAAACACCCTGAGCACCTCCATCGAGGCAGAAAGCCAAGTCAATGGTTCTGAGTCAGATGATTGAACCTGACATGCCCCTAGGACTTCACTGGAACCCTAGATTGGGTCTTCAGACATCTGTTCTCAGAGTCCTGTTCTGGAATACCAAGTTATGATACAACATGTGGTCCCTGATTCCCACAACAGAACATCTCCTGTCTCCAGAAGGAAAATGTGCTCTTGGATCTATGTCCAACTTTCAGGGTAGATGGATCCTGCATGACCCATTAGCCCCAGCACCTTCTATGATCTCCCTGGTAACAAACCAGCATTGTGACCCAACTTCCTGAGACTTGATGCCAACTCAAGGTGTTGGTACTTTGCCCAAGAGCCATGAAACGAATCTGCCATGTTCCTCAGGTACAAAGGTCAATGGACGTGTGCTTTCTAGGCATCCAAGAGGTAGTTCTCTGCTACACAAAAATTCCACATAGGGAACCCTAGAGCAAACAAATAAGACTGCTCCTGTCAGGTTGAAGGAAACCTTGGTTGTTTGGAGCATCTCACAAGCCCCAGCCTGGGAAGTCCTCCACATTCTCTTGATGCCAACCCTCCATTTGTTAGTCATCATAGACACAAATTCCAGCATGAGCAAACATCTGACATCTGCTCTTACTCAGGTGCTGGATATTCGAATCAGTCACGCACACTGGAAATACCTTTCACTTGACACTGTATTCTTGCATAGTTTGGGTTTACAATTCCATCCTCACCCTACTGGACTGCAAGTCCTCTTGAGAGGGAATTAGGGAGACAAAACGCAACATTCTGCCTTCCCCATAGAAAGAAGAAGGGCCTGGTGAGTCTGCCCAGAAACTCCCCATGAAGATCAATCTACTTGGCCCTCGAGGGAACCCCGATTTATACTTTGCGCTGGCCACTAGCGCTGTGTCTGAGAGAGCCTGAGCCCCAACCTCGTGTCAGCCACCCAGAGTGTGGGGCCCTTATCCAGCATGTGGGACTGGCCATGGCCCAGTCATCTCTACCCATCCTTGGTATTCCGGCAACTATCCCAGACCTTTGCTGGAATCCCTACCAGTGGGGGAACCTGAAGCACAATTGAGAACTCCTCCTTCCCCATGGCAGGAAGCCTGGTTGTTGCTATGGGTGCCCAACCATCAGAATTAGAACCAGGTGCATGGCCAATGAGACAACGCCCAATCATAAGGGCCGCCTGGGCCAAAGCAGGCATTGTGTCCCTCAACCTTAGCATGCATTCAAACAAATGCTCTCAGTTGTTTCTGCAGGGTCCCGCATCGCAGGCCTGGTATGCCCTTAGGACCAAATCCTAACACTTCGTGGGATTTTCCATGCCAATATAACCAGAGCCCGTCTCTGGAATCTCTGTTTTGAAGCACCCCTATGATGGAAAACAGCACTCTTCCCTCCCCTGAGAAAACTATTAGGAGCTGCCAGGATGCGTAGAGAGGAAAAATCTCCCAGGGCTCCATAAGACCACACCTTCATTCCGAGGCCATCCGGGACACACAATCCAGATACAAGAGACTGTGCTACCACCTTCGAATCACCTGGTTTACAGTTCCAGACGAGCTGCCCTACAGATCTACGCATTGGGCCTGTGATCACCTCGCCATTAACCCTACCCCAAGTTTGTGTTTGCAGACTTCTTTCCCAAAACCATGGCTCACATGCCCTCTATGATGGGTCTCTGTAGCCACACCACAGGAAAGATCCTGCTATCCCCAATGAAACTGTGTCCATCACAGTTGCCCAAACCCTCCAGATTAGGAGAGACCTGCAAGTCCCCTGAGCCCAGTCCAATATTGGAGGCCACTCTGGACACAAATGCACAGTGTACAACACCCTGATCACCTCCATCCAGGAAGACACCCAAGTCAATGGTCCTGAGTCAGAAGATTGGTCCCGGAACCCCACAATAGAATATCTCCTGTCCCCAGATGGAATTCGTGCTCTTCAACTTGTGTCAAGGGTCGGGGTATATGAATTATGCACAGCCCCTTAGCCCCCAGCACATTCTAAGATCTCTCTGGTAACAAACAAACAGCATTGTGATCCATCTTCATGAGATTCCATGTCACTTCAAGTCCTTGGTAATTCCCCCCAGAGCCACCAGAATGAACCTGCCATGTTCCTCACCTGATATGGTTAGTGGAGGTGTGCTTTCCAGGCATCCATGTGGGAGTGCTCTTCTACTTATTCTTTCCACATGTGGGACCCTGGAGCAAACAAACCAGACTGCCACTGACCAGTAGAAGGGAACCCTCTGTTTGGAGCATCTCAGAAGCACCAGCAGGAGAAATCCTTCATGGCCCTTGACACAACCCCTCCATTTGTCAGTCATCATAGACAAAAACTCCAGCATGAGAAAACATCTGAAATCTGCCGTTATTTAGATTCTGCATTTTCTTTTCCACTACTGCACACTGGAACTGCGTTTCACTTGACACTAAATTTAACAATAGCTTGGGTTTAGAATTCCATCCTCAGCCTCCTGGTCTGCAAGCCCTCTAGAGAGGGAATTTGGAGCCACAAGGCAACATTCTGCATTCCCACTAGAAAGAAATAGGGCCTGGTGAATCTTCCCAGAAACTCCACATGAGGATCAATCTACTTGGCACTCGATGGAACCTTGATTTATAGGCTGTCCTGGGCACTAGTACTAGTACTAGTACTAGTACTGTGTCTGACAGAGCCTGAGCCAAGACCTAGTTTCAGGCACCCAGAGATATGAGCCCATATCCAGCATGTGAGATTGGCCAGGGCCCAATTACATCATCTCTACCCATCCTTGGTATTCAGGCACCTGTCCCCAGACCTTTTATGTAATCCCTACCAATGGGGTAACCTAAACCACAATAGAGAACTCCTCCTTCCCCATGGTAGGAATCCTGGCTGTTGATATGGGTGTCCAAACCTCAAAGTGGGAGCCAGCTGCATGGCCAAGGAGACAATGCCCACTCATGAGGGCTGCCCTGGGCACAAGTAGCCATTGTAACCCTCAGCTTGATCAAGCCTTCAAAAAAATGCTCTTAGTTGCACCTCCAGGATCCTGCATTGCAGGCCTGATATGCCCTTAAGCCCAAATCCTAACACATCGTGGGATGTTCCATGTGCACATACCCAGAGCCCGTCACTGGAATCCCTGTTTTGAGGCACCCCTAAGATGGAAAACAGCACTCTTCACTTCCCTGAGAAAGCCACCAAACTAATGGGATCCCCCAGGATCCTTGAGAAGAAGAATCTCCCATGGTCCCATGAGTCCACACCTGTATTCCAAGGCCAGCGTGGATATGCTATCCAGATACAAGAGACTGTGCTACTGGCTTCGAGTCACCTGATTTACAGTTCCTGACGTGCTGCCCTCCAGATCTTTGGATTGGGGCTGTGAACACCTCTCCATTAACCTTATCCCGAGTTTGTGTTTGCAGATCTCTCTCTAAAAACCATTGCTCACATGTCCTCCAGGATGGGGCCCCTAGAGTCACACCACAAGACTGTGCTTGCCATCCCCAAGGAAACTGGGCCCATCACAGTTGCCCAAACCCTCCTGATTAGGAGAAACCTGGAAGGCTCCTGAGCACATCCCAATATTGGAGGCTGCTCTGGATGCAAATGCACAGTCTGAAACACCCTGATCACCTCCATCCAGGCAGACACCCAAATCAATGGTCCTGAGTCAGATAATTGAACCTGACATGGCCCTAGGACCTCATTGGAAGAGGGATTAACTTTTCAGGCACCTGTCCTCAGAGGCCTCTTCTGGAATACCAACTTATGATACAAATTATGGCCCCTGAGCCCCAGGGTGGGAAATCCTCCATGGCCTCTTGAAGCCACCTCTCCATTTGTTGGTCATCATAGACACAAACTCCAGCCTGAGCAAACATCTGACATCCGCCCATATTCAGGCGCTGATATTGGAATCAGCTGCTGCACACTGGAACTGCCTTTCGCTTTGCAATGAATTTAAGCCTAGCTTCAGACTACAATTTCATCCTCACCCTACTGGTCTGCCATATCTCTTGATAGGGAATTCTGGAGCCACAACGCAACATTCTGCCTTCTTCATAGATAGAAGGACCTGGTGAGTCTGCCCATAAACTGCACATGAAGATCAATATACTCAGCCCAGGAGGGAACCCCTATTTATAGTTTGCCCTAGCCACTAGTGCTGTGTCTGACAGAGCCTGAGCCCCTACCTCGTGTCAGCAACCCAGAGGGTGGGGCCCACATTAACCATGTGAGACCGGCCATGGCCCAGGGCTGTCATTACTACCCATCCTTGGTATTCAGGCATCTGTCCCCTAGATCTTAGCTGGAATCCCTACCAATGGGGGGACCTGAAGCACAATAGAGAATTCATCCTTCGCCATGGCAGGAATCCTGGCTTTTGGATGGGTGTCCAACCCTAGGAATGGGAACTGGCTGCATGCCTGAGTAGACATCGCCCAATCCTGATGGCCTCCGGGGCACAAGCAGGCATTGGGACCCTCAGCTTGACCATACTTTCAAACAAACGCTCTCAGTTGCACCTCCAGGATCCCGCATTGCAGGCCTGGTATGGCCCTAGGCCTAAATATTAACCCTTGGTGGGATTTTCCAAGCACTTAGACCCAGAGCTCATCTCTGGAATGCCTGTTTTGGGGCACGCCTAAGCTGGAAAACAGTACTCATCCCTTCCCAGAGAAATCCAACAAACTATTGAGAACCGCCAGGATCCTTGAGAGGAGAAATCTCCCATGGACCCTTGAGACAACACCTGCAATAAAGGCCATTCTGGAAATTAAATCCAGATACAATTACCTGTGCTACCACCTTTGAGTTATGTGATTTACAGTTCCAGACTTGCTGCCCTCCTGGTCTATGGATTGGGACTATGATCACCTTGCCACTAACCCTAACCTAAGTTTGTGTTTGCAGACTTCTCTCTCAAAATCATGGCGCACATGTCCTCCAGGATGGGGTCTCTGGAGTCACACCACAGGACAGTTCCTGCAATCCCCAAGGAAACTGCCCATCACAGTTGTCCAAAAACCCCATATAAGGAGAAACCTGCAAGAAACATGAGCCAACCCTAGTATTGGATGCCACTCTGGACACAAATGCACAGTCTGAAACACCCTCATCACCTGCATCCAGTCAGACACCAGAGTCAATGATCCTGATTCAGAAGATTGAATGACATTCCCCTAGGGCCTCATTCAAACCCTTTATTAGGTTTTCAGGCTTCTGTCCTCAGAGACCTGTTCTGGATTACCAATTTATGATACAACATATGGCCGCTGAGCCCCACAACAGAATATCTCCTGCCCCCAGAAGCAATCCGGGCTCTTGGGCCTGTGTCAAATCCTCAGGCTAGATGAATCCTGCATGGCCCATTAACCACCAGCACATTCTAAGATCTCCCTGGTAACAAACCAACATTTTGACCCATCTTCATGAGGTTCCATGTCCAATCCAGTCTTTATTTCTTCGCCTCAAAGCCACCAGATGCCATGTTCCTTCGCTGTCATGGTCAATGAAGGTGTGCTTTCCAGTCACCCATGTGGGAGATCTATGTTATCCGATCTTTCGACATGGGGAACCATGGAGGAAACAAATCAGACTGCCCCTGTCTGGTAGAAGGAAACCTTGCTGTTTGGAGCATCTCAAAAACACCAGATTGGGAAATCCTCCATAACCTCTTGACGCCACCCCTCCATTTTTGTGTCATCATAGACACAAACTCCAGCATGAGCAAATATCTGACATCCACCCTCACTCAAGTGCTGAATATTGGATTCAAACATTGCACACTGGAAATTCCTTTTGCTTGATACAGAATGTAACCATAGCTTAGGTTTACAATTCCATCCTCAGCCTCCTGGTCCACAAGCCCTCTTGATAGTGAATTCTAGAGCCACAAAGCAGCATTCTGCCTTCCCCTTACAAACAAGAAGGGCCTGGTGGTCTGCCCAGAAACCATACATGAGGATCAATCTGCTCGGCACTTGAGGGAACCCCAATTTATAGGCTGCCCTGGGCACTAGTGCTGTGTCTGACAGAGCCTGAGCCAAGACCTAGTGTCAGCCACCCAGTGATCGGGGCCCATATCCACGATTTGATACTGGCCATGGCCCATGTCCATCATCTTTACCCATCCTTGGTATTCAGGCCTCTGTCCCCAGACCTTTGCTGGAATCCCCGCTAATGGGGGAACCTGAAGCACTATAGAGAACTCCTCTTTCCCCATGGCAGGATTCTGGCTGTTGGGATGGTTTTCCAACCCTCAAAGTGGGAGCCAGCTGCATGGCCAATGTGACCACGCCCACTCATGAGGGCCACCTGGGCATAAGCAAGTATTGTGACCCTCAGCCTGAGAATGATTTCAAACAAGCCCTCTCAGTTGCACCTCCAGGATCCTGAATGCAGGCCTGGTAAGCCACTAGGCCCAAATCCTAACACTTGGTGGGATTTTCCAGGGGACCAAACCCAGAGTCCGTCTCTGGAATCCATATTTTGGGGCACCCCTAACATGAAAAACAGCACTCTTCCCTTCCCCGAAAAAGCCACCAACTATTGGGAGCCACCAGGATCCTTAGAGAGGAAAAATCTCCCATGGACCCATGAGGCCACAACTGCATTCTGAGGCCATCCTGCACACAATACAGAGAAAAAAGCCTGTGATTCTGCCTTTGAGTCACCCGATTAACAGTTCCTGAAGAGCTGCCATCCATGTCTATGCATTGGGCCTGTGATAACCTTGCCACTAACCCTAACCCAAGTTTGTGTTTTCAGACTTCCCTCCCAAAACCATGGCTCACATGCCCTCCAGTTTGTGATAACTGGAGCCACACCACGGGATTGTACCTGTCTTCCCAAAGGAAACTGTGATTGTCACTATTAAACAAACCCTCTAGATTAGGAGAAACCTGCAAGGCCCCTAAGCCCAGCCCAATATTGGAGGCCACTCTGGACGCAAATGCACAGTCTGACACACCATATCACCTACATCCAGGCTGATATCCAAGTCAATGGTCCTCAGACAGAAGATTGAACCTGACATGCTCCTAGGATTCACTGGAACACTAGAATAGGTTTTCAGGTATCTGTACTCAGAAGGCTGTTCTGAATATCAATGTATGATACAATATGGTCACTGAGCAACACAAAAGAACATCTCCTGTCCTTAGAAGAAAGCTGTGCTCTGGACCTGTGTCAAACACTCTGGGTAGATGAATCCTTCAAGGCCCCCTGACAACCAGCACATTCTATGATCTCCCTGACAACATACCAGCATTGTGACCCATCTTCATGAGACTCCATGACAACTCCAGCTCTTGGTACTTCGGCCCAGAGCCACCAGAATGAAACTGCCATGTTCCTCTGCTGCCATGGTCAATGTAGGTGTACTTTCCAGGCATCCAGCGGGAGTGCTCTGATACCAACTTTCCACATGGGGAACCCTGGAGGAAACAAACCAGACTCCCCTGTACGGTAAAAGGAATCTTTGCTGTATGGAGTATCTCAAGCCTGAGGGTGGGTAATCCTCCATGGCCTCTTGAGGCCACCCATCCATTTGTTGGTCATCATAGACACTAACTCCAGCGTGAGCAATCAACTGACATCTGCACTTACTCAAGTGCTGGATATTTGAATCAGCTGCTACACACTGGAATTGCCTTATGCTTGGCACTGAATTTAAAAGTAGCTTGGCGGGACGCCTGGGTGGCTCAGTTGGTTAAACAGCTGCCTTCGGCTCAGGTCATGATCCCAGCGTCCTGGGATCGAGTCCCACATCAGGCTCCTTGCTCCGCAGGGAGCCTGCTTCTCCGTCTGACTCTGCCTTCCACTCTGTCTGCCTGTGCTTGCTCTCGCTCGCTCTCTGACAAATAAATAAAATCTTGGAAAAAAAAAAAAGTAGCTTGGGTTTGCAATTCCATCCTCACCCTGGTGTTCAGTAAGCTCTCTTGATAGGGAATTCTGAAGCCACAACACAGCATTCTGCCTTCCCCATAGCAAGAAAAAAACAGCCTGGAGAGACTGCCCAGAAACCCTACATGAGGATAAATCTACTCGACCCTCGAGTGAACCCCATTTATAGGTTTACCTGGCCACTAGCGCTGAGTCTGACAGAACCTCATCTCTGACCTCGTGTCAGGACCCAGAGACTGGGCTCCAACTCCAGAATGTGAGACCAGCCATGTCCCAGGGCTGTCATCTCTACCCATTCTTGATTCAGGCATCTGTCCCCAGACATTTGCTGAAATCCCTGCCAATGGGGGAACCAGAAGCACAATAGGGAAATCCTCCTTCCCCATGGCAGGAATGATGGCTCTTGGGATGGGTTTCCAGACCTCAGAGTGGTAGCCAGCTGAATGGCCAATGATAACCCGCCCACTCATGAGGGCCGCCCTGGACACAAGCAGGCATTGTGACCCCCAACATGAGCATGCTTTCAAACAAACACTCTCAGTTGCATTCCAGAATCCAAATTTGCAGGCCTGATATGCCCCTAAGCACAAATCCTAACACATGGTGGGATTTTTCAGGGGCCCAGAAACACAGCCTGTCTCTGGAATCCCTGTTTTGGGACACCCCTAAGATGGAAAATAGCACTCTCCCCTTCGCCAAGAAAGCCACCATAGTATAGGGAGCCGCTAGGATCCTTCAGAGGAAAAATCTCCCATGGATCCATGAGACCACACCTGTATTCCGAGGCCATCCTGGACACAAAAGCCAGATACACAAGCCTGTGCTACCACCTTCAAGGCAACTAATTTATAGTTCCAGACGAGCTGCCCTCCAGGTCTATGCATTGGGCCTGCGATCACCTCACCGCTAACCTTAACCCGAGTTTGTGCTTACAGACTTCTATCCCGAAACCATGGCTCATATTTCCTCCAGGATGGGGTCTCTGGAGCCACACCAAAGGACTGTGCCTGCCATCCCCAAGGAAAATGTGTCCGTCACATTTGCCTAAAACTTCGAGATAAGGAGAAACCTGCAAGGCCCCTGAGCCCACCCCAATACTGGAGGCCCCTCTGGACACAAATGTGCAGTCTGAAATACGCTGATCACCTGAATCCAGGCAGATACCCAAGTCAGTGTTTCTCAGTCAGAAGATTGAACCTGACATGCTCCTATGACCTCATTGTAACCCCTGATTAGGTTTTCAGGCATCTGTAATCAGAGACCTGTTCTGGAGTACCAACTTAAGATACAACATATGGTCCCTGATCCCCACAACAGAACATCTCCTTTCTCTAGATGGAAGCCGTGCTCTTGGAACTGTGTCAAACCCTCAGGGTAGATGAATCCTACTTGGCCCGTAGCCACCAGCAGATTCTAAGATCTCACTGGTAACAAGCCAGCATTGTGAGCCATCTTCATGAGATTCCATGTCAACTACAGGCCTTGGTACTTCACCCCAGAGCCTTCAGAAAGAACCTGTCATGTTCCTCAGCTGCAATGTTCAGTGGAAGTGTGCTTTCCAGGCATCCATGTGGGAGTGCTCTGCTACCCAAACTTTCCACATGGGGGACTCTCGAGCAAACAAATCTGACTGCCCTGTCCTGTAGAAGGAAACCTGGCTGTTTGGAGCATCTCACAAACTCAAGTGTGGGAAATCCTCTATGACCTCTTTTCAACTCCTCTCCATTTGTCGGTCATTATAGACACAAACTCCAGCTTGAGCAAACATCTGACGTCTGCGCTTACTCAGGTGCTGGATATTCGAATCAGCCGCTGCACACTGGAAATGCCATTCGCTTGTCACTGAATTTATTCATAGCTTGGGTTTACAATTCCATCCTCACCCTACTGGTCTACAAGCCCTCATGATAGGGAATTCTGCAGCCACAACACAGCATTCTGCCTTCCCAATAGAAAGAAGAAGGGCCTGGTGAGTCTGCCCAGAAACTCCACATTATGATCAATCTACTTGTCCCTTGAGGGAACCCTGAATTATAGACAGCCCTGGCCCCTAGTGTTGTGTCTGACAGAGCCTAAGCCCCGACCTCGTGTCAGCCACCTAGAAGGCGGGGCCCATATCCCGCATGTTAGACTGGCCACGGAACAGAGCCGTCATCTTTACCCATCCTTGGTATTCAGGCATGTGTCCCCAGACCTTTCCTGGAATCCCTACCAATGAGGGAACCTGAATCACAATAGAGAAATCCTCATTCCCCATGGCAGGATTCCTGTAAGTTCGGAAGGGTGTCCAACACTCAGAGTGTTAGCCTACTGAATGGCCATTGAGACCACCCCCATTCCTGAGGGCCACCCTATGCAAAAGCTTGCATAGTGACCCTCAACCTGAGCATGCTTTCAAACAAACGCTCTCAGTTGTATCTCCAGGACTTGCATTGGAGGCCTGGTAAGCCCCTATGCCCAAATCATAACCCTTGGTGGGTATTTCCAGGTGCCCAGAGCCAGAGCACTTCTCTGCAATCCCTGTTATGGGACACCCTTAATATGGAAAACAGAACTCTTTCCTCTCTGAGAAAGCCACCACATTATAAGGAGCCGCCAGGATACTTGAGAGGAAATATCACCCATGGACACCTGAGACCACACCTGCATTCTTAGTCCATCGTGGATACACAATCCAGATAAAAAAGCCTGTGCTACCTCCTTTGAGGCATGCGATTTACATTTCACACGGAGCTTCCCTCCAGGAGTATGCATTGGGCCTACAATCACTTCGCCACTAAACCTAACCCGCATTTGTGTTTGCAGACTTCCCTCCGAAAACCATGGCTCTCATGCCCTCCAGCATGGGGTCTTTGGAGCCACACCACAGGACTGTGCCCACCATTGCCAAGGAAACTGTGCCCATCAAATTGCCCTATCTTTCCAGATTAGGAGAAACCTGCAAGGCCCCTGAGCCCACCCCAATACTGGTTGCCACTCTGTACACAAATGCACAGTCTGGAACACCCTGATCACCTACATCTAGGCAGACTTTGAAGTCAATGATACTGAGTCAGAGGATTGAACCTGACATTCCGTTAGGATTTTATTGGAACCCTAGATTAAATTTTCAGGCATCTATCCTCAGAGGCCTGTTCTGCAATATCAAATTATGATACATTTGGTCCGTTAGCCCCACATCAGAACATCTCTGGTCCGAGAAGGAAACCATGCCCTTTGACCAGTGTCAAACCCTCAGGGTAGATGAATCCTACATGGTCCCTTAGCCACCAGCACACTGTAAGGTCTCCATGGTAACAAACCTGCATTATGACCCATCTTCATGAGACTTCATGTCAACTCCAGGCCTTGGTAATTCGCCCAAGAGCCACCAGAACGAATTGGCCATGTTTCTCAGCTGCAATTTTAATGGAGGTGTGCTTTTCAGGCATCCACGTGGGAGTGCTCTGCTACCCAAACTTTCCACATGGGGGACCCTGGAGCAAATAAACCAGACTCCCCCTGTGTGGTAGAAGGAAACTTTGCTGTTTGAAGCATCTCACAAGCCCCAGCATGTGAAATCCTCCATGGCCTCTTGACGCCACCCCTCCATTCATCGGTCATCATAGACATAAACTCCAGCATGAGGAAATGTCTGACTTTCACCTTTACTCAGGTGCTGGAATCTGGAATCAGACACTACACAATGGAACTGCCTTTTGCTTGGCACTGAATTGAACCTTAGCTTGAGTTTACAATTCCATCCTCACCCTACTGGTCCCCAAGCCCGCTTGATAGGGAATTCTGGGGCCACAACGCAGCTTTTTGCCTTCCCCTTAGAAAGAAGAAGGGCATGGTGATTCTGCCCAGAAACTCTGCATGAGGATCCATCTGCTCAGCCCTTGAGGGATCCCTGATTCATACTCAGCCCTGACCACTAGTTCTGTTTCTGACAGAGCCTGAGTGCTCAATTCATGTCAGCTACTCAGAGAGTCAGGCATGTGAGACTGGCCATGTCTCAGGTCCCTCATCTCTACCCATCCTTGGTATTCAGGCATCTGTCCCCAGACATTTGCTAGAATACCTGCTAATGGGGGAACCTGAGGCACAATAGAGAATTCTTCCTTTTCCATGGCAGGAATCCTGGTAGTTGGGATGGGTGTCCTACATTAAAGTGGTAGCCAGCTGCATGGCCAAGGAGACAACTCCCACTCATAAGGGCTGCCCTAATCACATCAGGCATTGTGACACTCAGACTAGCATGCTTTCAAACAAACGCTCTCAGTTGTACCTCCAAGTCTCACATTGTAGGCCTGGTACACCCCTAGGCCCAAATCCTAATCCTGGTGGGATTTTCCAAGCACCCAGACTCACAGCCCTTCTCTGGGATCCCTTTTTGGGGAACATCTAAGATTGAAAACAGCACTCTTCCATTCAAACGAGAAAGCCACCATACTATTGGGAGCTTCCAGGATCCGTAGAGAGGAAAATACTCTCATGGAAACATTAGAACACACCTGCATTCCAAGGCTATCATGGACACACAATCCAGATACAAAAGCCAGTGCTAGTGCCTTCGAGGTACGTGATTTACAGTTCCTGACGATCTGCCCTCCAGGTCTATGCATTGGGCCTACGATCACCTCGCAACTCAACCTAATCCGAGCTTGTGATTGCAGACTTCTCTCCCAAAACCATGGCTTACATGCCCTCCACGATGGAGTCTCTGGAGCCACACCACAGGACTGTGCCTGCCACCCCCAAGGAAACCGTGCCCACAAATTTGCCTAAACCTTCAAGATTAGGAGAAACCTGCAAGGCCCCAGAGCCCACCCCAATATTGGAGGCCACTCTGTACACAAAGGCACAGTCAGAAACATTCTGGTTGCCTACATATAGGCAGACACTGAAGTCAATGGTCCTGAGTCTGATGATTCAACCTGAAATTCCCCTTGGACTTCATTGGAACCCTAGATGAAGTTTTTAGGCATCTGTCCTCAGAGGCCTGTTCTGGAATACCAACTTATGATACAACATTTGGTCCGTGAGCCCCACAACAGAACATCTCCGATACCCAGAAAGAAACCATGTTCTTCGACCGGTGTCAAACCATCAGGATAGACTAATCATACATGGCCCCTTAGCCACCAGCACATAGTAAGATTTCCGTGGTAACAAAACTGCATTGTGACCCAACTTTATTAGAATCCAGGCCTTGGTACTTTGCCCTAGAGCAACCAGAAAGAACCTGCCATGTTCCTTAGGTGCAATGGTCAATGTAGGTGTGCTTTCCAGTATCCACGTGCGAGTACTATGCTACCCAAAATTTGCACATGGGGGAACCTGGTGTAAACAAACCAGACCTCCCCTGTCCAGTAGAAGGAAACCTTATGTTTGGATCAACTCACAGGCCTCAGCGTGTAAACTGCTCCATGGCCTCTTGATGCCACCACTCCATTGGTCGGTCATCATAGACACAAACTCCAGTCTAAGCAAACATCTGACATGCACCCTTATCCCGGTGCTGGATGTCTTGAATAAACCACTGCACATTGGAACTGCCTTCCACTTGGCACTGAATTGAACCATAGCTTGTGTTTACAATTCCATCCTCACCTGACTGGTCCCTAAGCCCTCTTGATAGGGAAATCTGGGGCCACAACGCAGCATTCTGCCTTCCCCATCGAATGAAGAAATGCCTGGTGAGTCTGCCCTGAAAACCCACATGAGGATCAATCAGGTCGGCCCTCGAGTCAACACCGATTTATAGGCTGCCATGGCCACTAGTGCCGTGTCTGACAGAGCCTGAGCTCGACTGAGTTTCAGCCACTAAAGAGCAGGCCCCATATCTAACATTTGGGATTGCCATGGCCAAAGTATGTCATCTCTACCCATCCTTGATATTCAGGCACCTGTCCCCAGACCTTGGCAGGGATCCCTGCCAATTAGGGAACTTGAAGCACAATAGAGAACTCTTCTTTCCCCATGGCAATAAACCTGGCTTTTGGGATGGGTGTTCTACCCTCAAAGGGGGAGCCAGTTACAACATCAATGACACCACACACACACTCCTGAGGACTACCCTTGGCACAAACAGGCATTGTGACCCTCACCCTGAGCATGCTTTCAAAAAATCCCTCTCAGATTCACCGCAATGATCCCTCATTTCAGGCCTGGTATGCCTGTAGGTTCAAATCATAAAACTTGGTGGGATTTTCGAGGTGCCCAGACCCAGAGACCATCTCTGGAATTTTTGTTTTGGTGCACCCTTCAGATGGAA
The DNA here is from genome assembly GCF_964662115.1 of Mustela nivalis. Taxonomy (NCBI): domain Eukaryota; kingdom Metazoa; phylum Chordata; class Mammalia; order Carnivora; family Mustelidae; genus Mustela; species Mustela nivalis. Next base: position 15,898 of record NW_028134727.1, on the reverse strand, counting down.
AACAGCACTCATCCCTTCCCCAAAAATGTCACCAAATTATGAGGAGCCACCAGGATCCATAGAGAGGCAATGTCTCCCATGGACCCATGAGAACACACCTGCATTCCGAGGCCATCCTGGACACACAATCCGGAGAGAAAAGCCTGTGCTACTGCCTTCCATTCACCCTAATTACAGTTCCAGATGAGCTGCTCTCAAGGTATATGCATTGGGCCTGTGATCACCTCGCCACTCACCCTAATTCGAATTTGTGTTTGCAGACTTATCTACCAAAACCATGGCACACATGCCCTCCAGGATGGGGTCTCTGGATCCACACTGCAGGACTGTCCCTGCCATCCACAAGGAAACTGTTTCCATCACAGTTGCCCAAACTGTCTAGATTAGGAGAAACCTACAAGGCCTCTGGGCCTACCCCAATTTCGGCGGCCGCTCTGAACACAAATGCACAGTCTGAAATACCCTGATCCCCTACATCCAGGAACACAGCCAAGTCAATGGTCCTGAGTCAGAATAATGAACCTAACATGCCCCTAGGACGTCATTGGAACCATTGATTCGGTTTTCAGACATGTGTCCTCAGAGGCCTGTTCTAGAATGCGAACTTATGATACAACATGTGGTGGCTGGGCCACACAACAGAACATCTCCTGTCCCCAGAAGGAAACCGTGCCCTACAATCTGTGCAAAATCCCAGAGTAGTAGATTCCTGCACAACTACTAAGCCACCAGCACATTCTAAGATCTACCTGGTAACAAACCAGCTGTGTGGCCCATCTGCAAGAGATTCCATGTCAAATCAAGGACTTGGTACTTTGCTACAGAGACACCAGAATAAAGCTGCCATGTTCTTCAGTTGCAATGGTCAATGAAGTTGAACATTCCAGGCATCCATGCGGTAGAGCTCTGCTACCCAAACTTTCCACATGGGGGACCCTGGAGCAAATAAACCACACTCCACCTGTCCAGTAGAATGAAACCTTGCTATTTGGAGCAGCTCATGAGTCTCAACGTGAAAATCCCTACATGGCTTCTTGACGCCACCCCTCCATTTGTCAGTCATCATAGACACAAACTCCAGTGTGAGCAAATATCCGACGTCCTCCCTTACTAAGGTGCTGGATATCTCGAAAAAGCTGCTGGACACAGGAACTGCCTTCCGCTTGGCAGTGAATTGAACTGTAGCTTGTGTTTACAATTCCTTCCTCACCCGACTGGTCCCCAAGCCTTCTTGATAGCGAATTATGGACACACAACACAGCATTCTGCCTTCCCGATAGAAACAAGTGCCTGGTGAGTCTGGCCAGAAACCCCACATGAGGATCAATCTGCTAGGCCCTATATCGGAGGGACCCTGATTTATAGGTTGCCCTGGCCACTAGTGCTGTGTCTGACAGAGCCTGAGCCCAGACCTAGTGTCAGTCACCAGAGTTTGAGCCCCACATCTAGTATTTGGGAATGCCATGGCTCAAGTATGTCATCTCTACCCATCCTTGGTATTCAGGCACCTGTCCCCAAGACCTTTGCTGGAATCCCTGATAATGGGGCATCCTGAAGCACAATAGAGAACTCCTCCTTCTTCATATCAGGAAACTTGGCTGTTAGGATGGGTGTTCAACCCTGAAAGGGGGAGTCATTTACAAGTCCAGTGAGACCACACAAACGCCTCAGGGATGCCCTGGAGGCAAACAGGCCTTGTGACCCTCAGCCTGAGCATGCTTTCAAACAATCCTTCTCTGTTGCACCACCATGAACCCGCATTGCAGGCCTAATATGCCCCTAAGCCCAAATCCTAGCACTTGTTGTGATGTCCCAGATGCCATGAACCAGAGCACGTCTCTGGAATCCCTGTTTTGGGGCACCCATAAGGTGGAAAACATCACTCTCCCCTTCCCCGAAAAAGCCACCAAACTATGGAGAGCCACCAGGATCCATAGAGAGGAAAAGACTCCCATGGACCCATGAGACCACACCTGCATTCCAAGGCCATCCTGGACACACAATCCAGAGAGAAAAGCCTGTGCTACTGCCTTCCAGTCTCCCTAATTATAGTTCATGACGAGCTTCCCTCCAGGTCTACGCATTGGGCCTGTGATCACCTCGCCACTCACCCTAATTTGTATTTGTGTTTGCAGACTTCTCTCCCAAAACCATGGCTCACATGCCCACCAGAATGTGATCTCTGGAGCCACACCACAGAACTCTGGCTGCCAACCCCAAGGACACTGTGCATATCAGATTTGCCCAAACCTTCCAGATTAGGAGAAACCTGTGTGGCCCCTGAGCCCACACCAATATTGCCGGCCACTCGGGATGGAAATGCGCAGTCTGAAACACCCTTATCACCTACATCCAGGGAAATAGCCAAGTCAATGATCGTGAGATAGACGATTGAACCTAAAATGCCCCTAGGCTCTCAATGGAACCCCATTAGGTTTTCAGGCATCTGTCCTCAGGGGCCTGTTCTAAAATACCAATCTATGACACATCATGTTTTCTCTGAGCCACACGACAGAACATCCCCTGTCCCCAGAAGAATACCATGCTCTTCGACCTGTGCCAAACCCTCAGGGTAGGAGAATCCTGCATGGCACCTTAGCAACCAGCACATTCTAAGTTCTCCCTGGTAACAAACAAGCATTGTGACCCATCTGCAAGAGATCCCATGTCAACTCAAGGCCTTGGCACTTTGTCCCAAAGCCACCAGAACGAATCTGCCATGTTCCTCACCTGCAGTTGTCAATGGAGGTGTGCTTTCCTGGCATCCATGCCGGAGAGCTCTTCTTCACAAACTTTCCACATGGGGAAACCTAGAGTAAACAAACCAGACTTCACCTACACTGTACAAAGAAATGTTACTTTTTGCAGCAGTTCACAGGCCTCAGCATGTGAACTCCTCCATGGCCTCTTTATACCACCCCTCCACTTGTCGGTCATCATAGACAAAAACTCTAGTGTGAGCAAGCATCTGACATCCACCCTTATTCCAGTGCTGGATGTCTCGAGTAAACTGCTACAAATTGGAACTGCCTTCTGCTTGGCACTGAATTGAACCATAGCTTTTGTTTACAATTCCACCCAAAACTGACTGGTCCCCAAGCTCTCGTGATTGGGAAATCTGGAGCCACAACACAGCATTCTGCCTTCCCTATTGAATGAACAAATGCCTGGGAATCTTCCCAAGAAACTCCACATGAGGATCAATCTGCTCCGCCCTCGAATCTACTCTGATATAAAGGCTGCCATGGCCACTAGCGCTGTGTCTGACAGAGCCTGAGCCCCGACCGAGTTTTAGGCCTCATATCTAGCATTTGGGATTGCTATGGCCCAAGTACGTCATCTCCACCCATCCTTGATATTCAGGCACCTATCTCGAGAACTTGCTGGAAACCCTGCCAATGGGGCAACCTGAAGCACAGAGGAACCTGACGGAAGAGAACTCATCCTTCCTCATGGCAGGACATTTGGCTGTTGGGTTGGGTGTCCAACTCTCTAAGAGGGAGCCAGATATATGACCAATGAGACCACTCCCACTCCTGAGGGCCGCCATGGGAGCAAACAGGCATTGTGAGACTCAGCCTGAGCAAGCTTTCAAACAATCCCTCTCAGTTGCACCATCATGATCCCGCATTGCAGGCCTCATACACCCCTAGGTGCAAATCCTAACCCTTGGTGGGAAGTCCCAGATGCCCAGAAAAAGAGCCTGTATCTGGAATCCCTGTTTTGGGGCACCCATAAGATGGAAAACAACACTCTTCCCTTCCCCAAAAAAGCCACCAAACTATGAGCTGCACAGATCCATAGAGAGGAAAAGTTTCCCATGGACCCATGAGACTATACCTGCATTCCGAGGCCATCCTGGACACACAATATAGAGAGAAAAGCCTGTGCTACTGCCTTCCAGTCACCCTAATTACAACTCCTGACAAGCTGCACTCCAGATCTACTCATTGGGCCTGTGATCACCTTTCCACTAACCATAACCCACATTTGTGTTTGCAGACTTCTCTCCCAAAACCATGGCTCATATGCCCTCCAGGACAGGGTCTCTGGATCCACAACACATGACTAGGCCTGCCATCCCAAAGGAAACTGTGCCCGTCAAACCTGCCCAAACCTTCCAGTTTAGGAGAAACACGCAAGAGCCCTAAGCCCAACCCAATATTGTCGGCAGCACTGGACACAAATGCCAGTCTGAAACGCCCTGATCACCTACATCCAAGCAGACAGCCATTTCAATGTTCCTGGGTCAGAAGATTGTACCTGACATGCTCCTAGGACGTCATTGGAACACTAGATTAGGTTTTCAGGCATCTGTCCTCAGGGTCCTGTTCTGAAATACCAACTTAGGATACAACATGTGGTCCCTGAGCCACACAATAGAATATCTCCTGTCCCCAGTAGGAAACCATGCCCTTCGACCTGTGCCAAACCCTCAAGATTGGAGAATCCTGCACAGCACCTTAGACACCAGCACAAACTCTAGTTTGTGCGTTGACCCATACCACAAGCTTTCCATCTGCTGGACAGTCGAGTCCTGTTGAATGGCTCCAGGATGTCCCATACGGAAAGACTGGAGAGCAGGATTCGAAGGATGGATGCCTGTACAGCATACCTCACATTCCCATTGGCTCTTTGTGACAAGACATGTTTGAACTACTGGCTCTGGGGCGAGCTAACTAGGGGGCTGAATTGAAATGGACTCTCCTGCGGATGGGTCATAATGTGGGTTTGTGTGCATGGAGACCTTGGAATATGTTGGCAGCTCAGGGGCCATGAAGTATTCGCCTAACCGAAGGGTGTAATATTGCTCCAATTAAAAAGAGATCCCTATGTCGAGATGAGACAGGTTCTCTTTGGTGCCTCAGAAAAGCCCCAGATACTGGTCTTCAAACCAGTTCTCTGAGTAGAGACACCTGGAAACCAAAGCTAGGGTTCAGATTAGAGCCTAGATGCCTGTCTGTTTCAATCTTCTGTCTCTGGGGACACTGTCTGAGTATCTAAGTGGAGATAGTTGCTCAGCTGGTGTCAGAGTGCCCCTCTTAGTCCATGGCCGAGGCATGGCCTTGGAGACCTTATTGGATTCTCCTAATCTCTAGGGTTGTGGCCAATGGATTGGGTACAGTTTTCTTGGAGAGGACTGGCACAGTCCTTCAGTGTGTCTCCATAGGCCCTAGCCTGGAGGGTGTGTGGGTCCGGGCTGTGGGCACAGAAGTATGAAAACACAAACTCGGCTTGGGTGCGGAGCCGAGAGCATTGCAGGATGGACCCACAGACCGTGAGAGGAGATCCTCAGCTTATGAAAGAAGGGCAAATGGGAGGCAGTCACGCAAGCTTTTGTCTTTGGATGTTTTGTCTCCCATAGCCGTGGAATGTAGGGGTGACCTCAGGGGCTATGGAAGAGTCACCCTCTCTGAGAAGTTGGTCCAGCTCTTAAGATTTTGGGGACATTTTGTGGGAAGGGTGGAGTCCTGCTGTCTGGCTCAGGTGTTCTTCCAGGAGAGGGACTCCAGATCACAGTCCTGGGTTCGAGCAAATGGAATACTCGAGCTCTTGTGAAGATTGGGATCATAGGGGCTTGGCAAGCCCCATATGCGGGCTCTTAGTCCAGGTCCTGAGAGACCTTACTTCGACATGGGGCCCATGCTGATGGTCCCAATGCGAGTTTGTACCCAAGGAGGCACTCAAGTTTAGACTTGGCCTCAGGGGCCATGAAGGTTTCTCCTACACTGAAGGTATGACTCCATGCCAACAGCAAGCTTTCCAGCCATGGGGAAGGAGAAGATCTGATTTGTGCTTCAGTTACCCACGTTTGCCAGGATTTGATATAATATCTAGGGTCAGATGTCTGAAAACCCAGGTTGGGAAGAGATGACAGCATAAGGCCATGGCCTGTCTGATGTGCTTAGTGTGCAGCCAGCTGTTTCCTTGTCTGTCGGGACGTCAGGCTGTGTCAGACAGAGCAATACTGACCAGGGTAGCTTTTCCAGTTAGGGTGCGGTCGAGGCCAGAGCAGATTGGTTCTCATTTGTGGTTTCTGGAGAGCCCCATAGGGCAACGTTTTTCTTCTGGTGGGCAGGCAGAAAACTGTGTTGTGGTTCTGGAATTCCCAGTCTGGAGGGCTTGTTTGCCAGGAGTGTGAAGAGGGAAGTCTGAAAACACAAGCTAGCGTTAGGTTTGGGGCATGGCAGGCCCACTCTGCAGAGACTGAATCAAGATCTCCTGCATCTGAGGTCAGGGCGAGTATCAGACGTTGCCTCAGGTTGGAGTTTGTGTCCATTATGGCCCCTTCCTGAAGGGGGTGGGGGCGTCATGAGGCCAGGGAGGTTTCCCATGCTGGGAGTTATGAGCTGCCCCAAACATCAAGGTTTCCTCTGTAGGACAGTCGAGTACTATGAGATGGTTCTAGGATGACCCCTACAGAAAGACTCGAGAGAAGGGGTCTAAGCATGAATGTCTGCAAATGCCACCTCACATTCCCACTGGCTGCTTGGGGCAAGGCAGGCTCAATCTGCAGGCTCTTGGGCGGGTTTCTCAGAGGGCTGAGTTGAAATGGACTCTCCTGAGGATGAGTCATACTGTGGGTTGGTGGCCATGGAGACCTTGGAATGTGGCGGTGGCTCAGGGACTCTGCAGGTTTCTCCAAACCGAAGGGTTTGACACAGCTCCAACAATGAAGCTTCCCATGTGTAGACGATAGTTGTTCTGTTTGGTGTCTCAGGAAAGCCCCAGATGCTGGTCTTCAAACCCAGGCCTCTGAGGAGTGACACCTGGAAACCAAAGCAAGAGTTCAGATTAGGGCCCAGGGGCCTGTCTGGTTCAATCTACTGTCTCTGCCGACATCTGTCTGTGTTTCTGCATGGAGGTAGTTGCTCAGCTAGTGTCAGGATGCCTTTGTCCAGAGAGGCTTATAGTAGTGGGATGTCCTCGGGGGCCTTGAGGTTTCTCCTATTCTGTGGGGTTATGGGCAATGGAATGGGCATAGTCTCCTTGGAGAGAGCAGGACAGTCCTGTGGTGTGGCTCCAGAGGCCCCAGCCTGGCGGCTGTGTGGGCCAGGGCTGTGGGGACAGACATCCAAAAACACAAACTCGGCTGAGGTTTGGGGCTGAGGTTATGGCAGGAGTGATCTACAGTCCGTGAGGGGAGCTCATTGTGATTAGAAAGTAAGGCGAGTGAGAGGCAGTCGTTCAAGCTTATGTCTCTGGATGTTGTATTCATGATGGTCATTTAATGTAAGCATGGTCTCATGGGCCATGGAAGTCTCCCTCTCTGGTGATTTGTCCGGCTCCCAAGAGATTGGGGTCATTTTGTGGGAAGGGAGGAGTCCTGTTTTCTGCCTCATGTGTTCCCACAATAGAGGGATTCTAGAGCAGAGCACTGGGTACATACAACTGGAATACCCACCCTCTGGTTAGGCCTGGGGTCCTATGGGCATGGCAAGCCCATATGCAGATTCTTGGTCCAGCCACTGAGAGACGTTACTTGAATAGTGGACTCATGCTGAGGGTCACAATGTGTGTTTGTGCCCAAGGTGGTCCTCAATATTGGGCGGGACTTCATTGAGCTTGCAGGTTTCTCCTACACTGAACCTTGGACATGCCAACCTCAGGGTTTCTTGCCATGGGGAAGGAGGAGTTTTGATTTCTGCATCACGTTCACCTCTGGGCACTAATTGGAGATAAGGTCTAGGTTCTGAAGCCTGAAAACCGAGGTTTGGAAGAGATGACGACCTAAGGCCATGGCGGGTCCGATGTGTTCAGTTTGGGGCCAGCTTTCTAGGTGTCGTTCAGGAGGTCTGCACTCAGGCTGTGCCAGACAGGGCATTCGTGCCCAGATACGCTGTATAATTGGGGTACAGTTGAGTGGCATGCAGAAGATAATTATTTGGGGTTTCTCCGTAGCCCCATAGGGCAAAGTCTTTCTTCTGGAGGGCAGGCAGAGTGCTGCATTCTGGCTCCGAAACTGCCAAACTGGAGTCCTTGGGGCCAGGAATGCAAGGATGTAAGTCTGAGAACTGAAGCTTTGCTTTGGTTTCAGGGCGAGGACATGGCAGGCACACTCTGCAGAGCTGAATTGAGATTTCATGCATCTGAGGTCAGGGAGAGGTTCATATGTTGGCTCAGGTTGGAGTTTCTGTCCATGATGGCCCCTTCATGAAGGGGGGTCATCACACCGCCATTGGTGTTTTCCCATGATGGCAGTAGTGAAATGCTCCAAACCACAAGGATTTTCTGCGGGTCAGTTGAAACCTGTTGGATGGCTCCAGGGCATCCCATATGGAACAATTGCAGAGCAGGGTTCTAAGGATGGATGCCTGGGCATCCGGCCTTGCATTCCAATTGTCTCCTAGCGAAATGGCACGTTTGATTGCTGCCTATGTAGCAGCCGAGGGGGCTGAGTTGAAATGCATTCTCCTGAGGATCGGTCATAATGTGGGATTGTGTCCATGGAGACCTTGGAATGGGGCAGTGGCACCAGGGCTCTGAAGGATGCTCCTAACCAGAGGTTTTGACACAGCTCCAAGAAGCATTTTTCCCATGGGGAAACAAGATTTGTTCTCATTGGTGCTTCAGTAACCCCCAATATGCTGGTATTGGAAACCAGAACTCTGAGGAGAGATGCCTGGAAACCAAGGCAATGGATCTGATTAGGGCCTGGGGCCTGTCTGGTTTAATCTTCTTATCTCGGTTCATCTGTCTATGGGATTGAGTGGAGGTAGTTCCTCAGCTGGTGTCAGATTGCCCCTATTTGTCCTGGGCAGTCTACACTATTGGGATGGCCACTTTGACTTTGGAGGTTTCTCCTAATTTGCAAGTTTGTGGCCAATGAAATGGGCAGAATTCCTTTGGGGAGGGAAGGCACAATCCTGAGGTGTGGCTCTAGGGGCTCAAGCATGGAGGGTGTGTGGGTCAGAGCTGTGGGGACAGAAGTCTGAAAACAGAAACTCGTCTTAGGTTTGGGGACATAGGTATGGGAGGCCCGATCTACAGACCTTGAGGAGAACTCTTCAGGATATGAACAAAGAGTGAGTGTGAGGCACTTGCTCAGGCTTTTGACTCTGGATTTTGTGTCACTGATGGCCGTGGAATGTAGGGGCGTCCTCATGGACCATGGGTGAGAGTTCCTCTATGGGGATTTGGATGATCCCAATATTTTGGGGTCATTCCGTGGGATGGGAGGAGTCCATTCTGTTTTTTTTTTGTTTTGTTTTGTTTTTTTTTACCTCAGGTGTGCCACTAAAGAGGGATTCCAGAGCAGAACCCTGGGAAGGGGCGACTGGACAACCCGAACTCTGTATAAGATTGGGGGCCTAAGGGCATGGCAATCCCCATATGGGGTACCTTGGTCCAGCCACTGAGAGGTCTTACTTGAGTACAGTGCTCACACTGAGGGTCACAATGCATGTTTGTGCCCAATGTAGGCATCAAGCATGGGCGGGGACTCATGGGCCATGCTTGATTCTCCTACACTGAACTTTGGACAACATACGAACCACAAGGTTTCTTTCCATGGGGAAGGAGGAATTCTGATTTCTGCATCATGTTCACCCCTGGGCAGTGACTGGAGATAAGATCTAAGTTCTGAATCCAGAAAATCGAGGTTGGGATGAGATGATAACCTAAGGTCATTGAGGGTCCGATGTGCTCAGTGTGCGGTCAGCTTTCTGGGTGTTCTTCAGGAGGTATGGATTCAGGCTGTGTCAGACAGTGCATTAGTGCCCAGGTTAGACTGTATAATTTGGGTACAGTTGAGTTCCATGTAGGTTCATCCTCATTTATTGTGTCAGGGAATCTCACTGGGGCAGGCAGAGTGCAGCATTGTGGGTCCAGAATTGCCAAACTTAAGGGCGTCGGGACCAGGAGTATGAGGACATAAGTCTGAGATCATAAGCTAGACTTAAGTTTCAGGGCGAGGGCACGGCAGGCACCCTCTGCAGATCCGAATCAAAATCTCATTCATCTGAAGTCAGGACGAGGATCAGACTTAGGCGCAGGTTGGAGTTTCTGTCCATGATGGCCCCTTCATCAAAGGGGTGGAATCTCGAGGCCATGGAGGTTTTCCCACGTTGGGAGTTGTGGGATGCTCCAAACTGCAAGGATTCCTTCTGCGGGAAAATTGAGAACTGTTGGATGGCTCCAGGACATCCCATATGGAATGACTCCAGAGCCGGGTTCTAAGGATGGATGCCTGAGCAGACTGCCTCTTACACCAATTGTCTCCCTGCCACAAGACAGGTACGATCTGATGGCTATGCAGGAGCAATCGTGGGAGCTGAGTTGAAATGGACTCTCCTGAAGATGGGTCTTAATGTGTGTTTGTGTCCATGAGGACGTTGGAATGGTGTGGTGGCCCCAGGGCTCTAAAGGATTCTAACCGGAGATTTTGAAACAACTCGAAAGAGCAAGTTTTCCATGCGGAGACAAGATTTGTTCTAATTGGTGCCTCAAGAAACCCACATATGCTGGTATTAGAACCAGGCTTCTGAGGAGAGATACATAGAAACCACAGCAATGCATCCAATTAGGTCCTAGGAGCCTCTCTGGTTCAATCTTCTTCTCTGTCGACATCTGTCTATTTTATGAAATGGAGGTAGTTGCTCAGCTGGTGTCAGACCGCTCCTGTTTGTCCGGGCGGCCTACACTATAGGGATGGCCTCGGGGACTTTGGAGGTTTCTCCTAAATTGTATGATTATGGACAATGGCATGGGCAGAATTCCTGTGGAGTGGGCAGGCACAGACCTGATGTGTGGCTCCAAGAGCCCAGCCTTGAGGGTGTGTGGGCAAGGACTTTGGGGACAGATGTCTTAAAACACAAACTCAGCTTAGGTTTGGGGACGTAGGTATGGCAGGCCCGATTTACAGACTATGAGGAGAACTTTTTGGGATATGAATAAAGGGTGAAAGTGTGACACTTGTCAGGCTTTTGCCCCTGGATTTTGTGTCAAAGATGGCCGTGGAATGTCGAGGAGTCCTCATGGGCCATGGAAGAGTGTTTCTCTCTGTGGATTTGGCCAGATCCCAATTGTTTTGGGTTAATCTGTGGGATTCAGTTTTGTTAACTAAGGTGTCCCACCAAAAGAGGGATTCCAGAGCAGAGCCCTGGACAACAAGAAATCTAACTAAAAATACGGGCCTAGGGGCATGGCAAGCCCAATATGCCTTCTAATGGTCCAGCCACTGAGAGACCTTCATTGAGGACAGAACTCATGCTGAGGGTCACAATGCGTGTTTATGCCCTCGTGGTACTCAAGCATGGGTGGGGACTCATGGTGCATGCTTGTTTCTCCTACACTGAATGATAGTCAACAGGTCAACCACATGAGTTCTTGCCATGGGGAAGTATTAATTCTGATTTCTGCATGTCATTCACCCCTGGGTAGTGATTGGACATAAGGTCCAGGTTGTGAAGTCTGAAAACCGAGGTTGGGAAGAGATGACAACCAAAGGCCATGTCGGGTCCGATATGCTCAGCGTGGAGCCAGCTGTCTGGGTGTTGGTCGGGAGGTCCAAGCTTGGGCTGTGTCAGACAGGGCATTAGTGCCCAGGGTAGATTGTATAATTGGGGTACAACTGAGTGCCGTGCAGGTTGATCTTTATTTGGTATTTCTGGTTAGCCCCAAGGGCAATGTTTTTCTTCTGGAGAACAGGCAGAGTGCTGCATTGTGGCTCCGGAATTTCCAAAGTGGATGCCTTGTGGACGGGGAGTGTGAGGACGGAAGTCTGAGAACACATGTTAGGCGTAGGTTCTGGGCGAGGGCACGGCAGGCACCCTCTGCAGATCTGAATCGGGATATCATGAATCTGAAGTCAGGGCGAGGTTCAAACCTAGGCTTAGGTTTGAATTTCTGTCCATTCTGGCCACTTTATGAAGGGGACAGCATCTCCAGTCCATGGAGGTTTACCCACGATGGGAGTTGTGAGATGCTCCAAACAACAAGGATTCCTTCTGATCAACAATTGAGACCTTTTGTATCACTCCAGTACATACCATACAGAATGACACCAGAGCAGGGATCTTAGGATGGATGCATGGGAAGCCCGCCTCACATTGCAGTTGTCTCCTAGCAAATAGACAGGTTTGATATGCTGGCTCTGTCAGAGCAACCAAGGGGGCTGAGTTGAAATGGACTCTCCTGAGGATGGATGCTAATGTGGGTTTGTGTCCATGGAGACCTTGGAATGGGGCATTGGTGCATGGGCCCTGAAGGATTCTCCTAACCGGAGGTTTTGAGACATCTCCAAAGGACAAGTTTCCCATGTGGAGACGAGATTTGTTCTGATTGGTGCCTCAGGAAACCCCCATATACTGTTATTGGAATATAGGCCTCTGAAGAGAGATAACTGGAAACCAAAGCAATGGCTCCGTTTAGAGCCTAGGGGCCTGTCCGGTTGAATCTTCTTCTCTGTGTACATCCATCTAAGGTATTAGTGGAGTTAGATGCTCAGCTGGTGTCAGATGGCCCTTGTTTGTCCCAGGCGGCCTACACTATTGTGAAGGCCTTGGGGACTTTGGAGGTTTCTCCTAATTTTATGATTATGGACAATGGAATGGGCAGAATTCCCGTGGAGAGGGAAGGCACAGTTTTGATGCGGCTCCAGGGGCCCCAGCCTGCAGGGTGTGTGCCTCAGGACTGTGGAGACAGAAGTCTAAAACACAAACTCAGTTTAGGTTTAGGGACGTAGGTATGGCAGGCCCGATCTACAGACCGTGAGGAGAATTCTTCCAGATATGAAAAAAGAGAGATTGTGAGGCACTTGTTCAGGCTTTTGTTTCTGGATTTTGTGTCAACGATGGGCGTGGAATGTCCAGGAGGCCTCATGGGCCATGGACGAGTCTTCCACTCTGTAGATTTGGCCCGATTCCAATTGTTTTGGGTCAAACTGTGGGATGGGAGGAGTCCTTTCAGTTTTGTTACCTCAGGTGTCCCACCAAAAGAGGGATTCCAAAGCCGAGCCCTGGGGAGGGGAGACTGGACAACCAGAAATCTGGTTAAAAATTGGGGCCTAGGGGCATGACAAGCCCAATATGCTGTCTTTTGGTCCAGCCACTGAGAGGCCTTACTTGAGAACTGGGCTCACGTTGAGGGTCAGAATGCATGTTTGTGAACGACTTGGTCCTCAAGCATCTGCAGGGCCTCATGGGCCACACTGGTTTCAACTACATTTTACGTTGGACAACATGCCAACCACAAGGTTTCTTGCCATGGGGAAGGAGTTCTGATTCCTGCATCATGTTCAACCCTGGGTGGTGACTGGAGATAAGGTTTAGGTTCTGAAGCCTGAAAACCGAGGTTGGAAAGAGATGATGACCTAAGGCCATGGCGGGTCTGATGTGCTCAGTGTGTGGCTAGCTGGGTGGGTGCGAGCCAGGAGGTTCAGTCTCAGGCTGTGCCAGAAAGGGCAGTAGTGCCCAGGGCAGCCTGTATAATTGGGGTCCAGTCAAGTGGCATGCAGGTTGATCCTCATTTGGGGAATCTGGGTAGACCCAGAGGGCAATGTTTTTCTTCCGGAAAGCAGGCAGAGTGCTGCCTTGTAGTTCTGGAATTGCCAAACTGGAGGGCTTGTGGGCCAGGAATGTGAGGATGGAAGTTGAGAACACAAACTAGACTTACGTTTCTGGGCAAGGGCACGGCAGACACACTCTGCAGAGCTGAATCAAGATGTCCTGCATCTGAAGTCAGGGCGAGGATCAGACGATCGATCAGGTTGGAGCTTCTGTCCCTGATGGCCCCTTCATGAAGCACAGGGGGCGGGATCACGAGGCCATGGAGGTTTGCCCACGATGGGAGTTGTGAGATGCTCCAAACAGTATAGATTCTTCTGCGGGACTATTGAGACTTGTTGGTTGGCTCCAGGACTTCCCATACAGCATAATTCTGAGAATGGTTCTAAGTATGGATGTCTGGGAAGCCTGCCTCTCATTCCAATCATCTCCTAGCGACAAGACGGGTTAGATCTGCTGGATCAGGGGGAGCAACTGAGGGGGCTGAGTTGAAATGGACTCTCCTGTGGATGGGTCCTAATGTGGGTGTGTCTCCATGGAGACCTTGGAATGAGGCGCTGGCACCGGGAACCTGAAATGTCCTTCTAACCAGAGGCTTTGAGAGAGCTCCAACATGCATGTTTCCCATGTGTAGACGAGATTTGTTCTGATGGGTGCCTCAGGAGAAGCCCTCAGCTGGTATTGGAAACCAGGCTTTTGAGGAGACATGCCTGTAAACCAAAGCTATGGATCCCATTATGGCCTGGGGTCCTGTCTGGTCAATCTTCTTCTCTGGGGACATCCATCTATGGTATGAGTGGAGGTAGATGCTCAGCTGGTGTCAGACGGCCCTTTTTTGTCCCAGACAAACTACACCATTGGTATGGCTTCAGGGAATTTGGAGGTTTCTCCTAATTTGTACGGTTTTGGATAATGGAATGGGCAGAATTCCCATGGATTGGTTAGGCACAGTCTTAATGTGTGGTTCCAGGGGCCCAGCCTGGAGGGTGTGTGGCCCAGGACTTTGAGGACAGAACTCAAAAAACACAAACTCAGCTTAGGTTTGGGAGCGTAGGTATGGCACGGCCGAACTACAAATCATGAGAAGAACTCTTCAGGATATGAAGAAAGAGCGAGTCTGAGGCGCTTAGTTAGGCTTTTGTCTCTGGATTTTGTATCAGCGATGGCCGTGGAATGTCGGAGAGGCCTCATGGGCCATGGACGAATCTTCCTCTCTGTGGATTTGGCCCTATCCCAATTCTTTTTCGTGAATCTGTGGGATGGGAGGACTCCTTTAAGGTTTGTTACCTGAGGTGTCCCACCAAAAGAGGAATTCCAAAGCAGAGCCCTGGGCAAGAGTGAAGGGACAACCCGAAATATGGTTAAAAATTAGGGTCTAGGGGCATGGCAAGCCCAATATGCTGTTTCTTCATGCAGCCACTGAGAGGCCTTGCCTGAAGACCGGGCTCAGGCTGAGGGTCACAATGTGTGTTTGAGACCAATGTGGCCCTCAAGCATGGGCTGGGTCTCATGTGCCACACTGGTTTCAACTACACTGAACGTTGGACAACATGCCAACCACGAGGTTTCATGCCAAGGGAACGAGTTCGGATTTCTGCAACATTTTGAAACCTGGGCAGTGATTGGAGATAAGGTCAAGGTTCTGAAGCCTGAAAACCGAGGTTGGGTAGAGATGACGACCTAAGGCCATGGCAGGTCCGATGTGCTCATTGTGCGGCCAGCTGTCTGGGTGGGGCCAGGAGTTCCAGGCTCAGGCTGTGTCAGAATGGGCAATTGTGCCCACTTCAGCCTATATATTTGGTGTACAGCCAAATGGCGTGCAGGTTAATCCTCATTTGGGGTTTCTGGGTAGCCCCAGAGGGCAATGTTCTTCTTCCAGGGAGCAGGCAGAGTGCCGCATTGTACTTCTGGATTGCCAAACTGGAGGGCTTGTGGGCCAGTAGTCTGAGGACTGAAGTCTGAGAACACAAGCTAGGCTTAGTTTTTATGGGTGAGGACATGGCAGGCACAATCTACAGACCTGAATCGAGATCTCGTGCATCTGAAGTTAGGGTGAGGATCAGACGATCTTCAGGTTGGACTTTCTGTCCCTGATGGCCCCTTCATGAAGGGGGGGAATCACGAGGCCATGGGGGTTTTCGCACGATGGGAGTTGTGAGAAGCTCCAAACTACAAAGATTCTTCTCCAGGACAATTGAGACCTGTTAGTTGGCGCCAGGCCAAGGATTCCAAGCATGGTTCTGAGGATGGATGGCTGGGTACCCCACCTGGCATTCCAATTTTCTCCTAGTTACAAGAAAGGTTAGATCTGCTGGATCTGGGGGAGCAACTGAGGAGGCTGAGTTGAAATTGACTCTCCTGTGGATGTGTCCTAATATGTTTTTGTGTCTATG
>NW_028134728.1:0-88094 GCF_964662115.1 Mustela nivalis | reverse complement strand
AATACAAGAGAGCAAAATACAATCTTTTAAACAAATGGTTCTGGAGTAATGGTGAAAAATGTAAAAATATAAATAAAAATAAAATAAAATAATAAAATAAAATAAATAAATCCTGGCAGATATTATACGCTCTTCACAAAAATTAACTCAGATTGGATTATAAACCTAAACATGAAACATGTGGAAGGTAATATAGAAGAAAATTTAAATGACCTTGATTTTGGAAATAACTTTAGCTACAAAAGCACAAGCACTGAATTTAAAAATGTCTACTCTGTGAAACAATGCCAAGAGAATGAAAAGGCAAAGCAAAAGAAAAAATTTGCAAAATACACATCTGGCAAAGGACTGTTAATCAAAAAGACACAAAGACCCCTTAAAACTCAACAATCGTGGAAAAACCTGATTACAAATGAGCCAAAGACCTTAGCAGATACCTCACAAAAGAAAATATTACAGATGGCAAATAAGCATATAAAAAGATGCTTCACATCATATGTCATCAGGAAAATGCAAATTAAAACAAAAAAGAGGCACCAGTACATACCCAGAATCCAGAACACTGACAACAGTACACGAAATGTTGGTGAGGATGTGGAGCAACAGGAATGTTCTTCCATGTCTATTGAGAATAAAGAATGGAAAACAACTTGGCAGTTTCTTACAAAACTAAACATATTCTTGCCAGATGATTCAGCAGTAGCAGTTCTTGGTATTTATCCAAAGAAGATGAAACCTATACCCACAAAGATGTCTATAGTAGTTTTATTCATTACTGACAAAAGCTTGGAAGCAACCAAGATATCCTTCCATAGGTGAAAGGACAAATAAAATATGGTTTTTTAAAATTTTATTTATTTACTAACAGAGATCACAGGAAGGCAGAGGGGCAGGCAGAGAGAGAGGAATGGAAGCAGGCTCCCTGCTTAGCAGAGAGCCCACTGTGGGACTCAATCCCAGGAACCTGGAATCATAACAAAGAAATGATGATAAATTCCTTAAAAGACTCAAAGTTGTTCTTGACTGGTATGTTTCAAGCTCTATTCCTGGTTTGAGGACAGTTTTTAACAGGCTTGTCACTGTAGAAATCAGCTGGATGTTTAGAGGCTATCAGAACTGTGCAAAAACCTTGAAGGGGTAAAGATTGAAAATCCTTTAGAGAGATTAGCTCCCTAAGGCATTATTCATCCACACATTTTCCTCCAAACAATTAAGGCTGATGGATGAGGGGCACCTGAGGGGCTCTCTCATCACGTGGGTGGTGGGTTAAGCCTCTGCCTTCATCTCAAGTCATGGTCTCTGGGTCCTGGGATCCAGCCCCACATCCAGCTCTGCTCAAAAGCCTGCTTCCCTCCCTACTTGCCTGCCTCTCTGCTTACTTGTAATCTCTCTCTCTCTCTCTCTCTGTGTCCAATAAATAAATAAAATCTTAAAAAAAAGGCTGATGGATGCTAAATTATGAAAACTGCTCCCTCCAAATGATGCTTCTTCATAAGGTTTTAAGAATTTAAAATTGTAAGAATTTAAAATTGAAACTTGATTGTAGGATTTATCTTATACAATAACAACAAGTGATGGCAGTTATTATTAGTTCTGAAGTATTTGTGATTCTGAATTCTTGGCCTCATTAGTAAATTTATTTTTAATAAATTATTTAATATATAATTATATATATAATATATATTATATATAACATATATATTATACATATATATATAACATATATATATAATATATATAATAAATTCATTCATTCATTCCTTTTTTATTTATTTATTTATTATTTATTATTATTATTTATTCATTTATTAACTCAAACACAAGAAAATGAATGACCTGATTGAAAAATTGGCAAGGACTGGAACAGACACCTCACTTAAGAAGATATTGAGCTGGCAATAATGATATGAACAGATGCTGTGATGATCCACAGCATGTCTAATTAAGGAATTGTAAATTAAAAGAACATGAGGGGCACCTGGACGGCTCAGTGGGTTAAGCCGCTGCCTTTGGATCAGGTCATGATCTCAGGGTCCTGGGATCGAGTTCCACGTTGGGCTCTCTGCTCAGGAGGAGCCTGCTTCCCTTTCTCTCTCTCTCTGACTGCCTCTCCGTCTTCCTGTGATCTGTCTCTGGTAAATAAATAAATAAAATCTTTTTAAAAAATAAATAAATAAATAAGACAATGATCTATCACTACACATCTATTAGAATGGCTAAAATCCAAAATACTGACAACATAAAATGCTTTTGACGATGAGGAACCAGAGAAACTCTCATTCATTCTGGTGAGAACACCAAAATGGTGCTACCACTTTGGAAGACAGCTGGGCAGTTTCTTACAAAACTAAACATATTCTTACCATATGATCCAGCAATCATGCTCCTTGGAACTCACCCAAAAGAGCGACAACTTTGTGTACACAGAATTCTGCATATAAACCTGTGTTTGTAACAGCTTTACCCATAAGTGCCAAGAGTTGGAAGTAACCAAGATGTCCTTCAGGAGGAGAATGGATAGATAAACTGTGGTCCATTGAAACAATGGGATATGATTCAGCGATAAAGAGAAATGGCTATCAAGCAATGAAAAGGCAAGAAACAAACTTAAAATCCGTCATAATAAGTGAAAGAAGTCAATTTGAAAAAGCTTCATGTTGCAAGGTTCCAACTATATGACCTTCTAGAAAAGGCAGAACTATGCAAATTGTATAAAAGTCAGCGGTTTGTAGCAGTTAGGAGAGGAGGAGGATGAACAGGCAGAGCACAGAGGATTTTTAGGCCAGTGAAAATGTTCTGTATAATATGCATGATATTTTAGATATATATCACTACACATTTGTCAAAATGCATAAGATACTATACCAAGAGTGAACTCTATGAGAAAAGGTTTTTTTAAGATTTTATTTATTTATTTGACAGGCATCAAAGCAGGCAGAGAGGCAGGCGGGGAAAGCAGGGGTTGGGGGAAAGCAGGCTCCCTGCCAAGCAGAGAGTCTGGTCTGGGGCTCGATCCCAGGACTGTGAGATTATGACCGGAGCCGAAGGCAGAAGCCTTAACCCACTGAGCCACCCTGGTGCCCCACCAAGAGTGAACTCTAATGTAAACTGTGGACTTTGGTGTGATAATGATGTGTCAGTGTAGGGTCAGTGAGCGTGAAAAATTATTACCGTGGTACAGGATGTTGATAATCGGAAGGCTGTGTGTATGTGGGGAAAGGGAATTTTACTTTGATCCCCAAACTACTCTAAAAAATGCAGTCTGTTAAAAAAAAACTTTATAGGGGCGCCTGGGTGGCTCAGTGGGTTAAGCCGCTGCCTTCGGCTCAGGTCATGATCTCAGAGTCCTGGGATCGAGTCCCGCATCGGGCTCTCTGCTCGGCAGAGAGCCTGCTTCCCTCTCTCTCTCTGGCTGCCTCTCCATCTACTTGTGATTTCTCTCTGTCAAATAAATAAATAAAATCTTTAAAAAAAAAAAACTTTATAATGCAATATAATACAAAACAAGAATGCATATCAAGAGAGAAATAATGTTTAAAGGGAACAAAGAACTTCAGTAATGTGTACAGCCAGTGGCTAGAATCCCTGCCTCTTGAGACCCTGTGCTAGAATGCCGCCAGAACCATATAGAACTATGTTAGTCTTTCTCGGAAGCCAACAAGTGTTAGCCCAGTTAAGAGCCCAGTAACAATAAGTCACGGTATGTTATAATGATTATCAATATTTTTAAAGACTTGTCAAGTTCCTTTTTGAGTAACCCTCACCCCACACTTAGAGAAAATTATCTGAGGTTCACCACTTTGAAATTCCTAATTGTTGTCCACATTTACAATAGCCAAAAAAAAAAAAAAAAAAAAAAGGTTTTTATTAACAAAGTGTTCAGAAGGGGGCGCCACTGAAAACAATGAGAGTTTTCGCTGCCAGGAAAATTTTGTTGCAGAAACAGCTGAAAGCACTCAGGTCGGACAGAGCCAAAGGATGGAGAGATTTTTAAATTTACAAAAACCAAACCAAATCAAACCAAAACAAAAATCAAAACCAATGGCCAAGATTTCAAGTTTGCTACTAAAGGTATGACATTCTCCTAGGACATGCACGTGACTTGATCAATATATTTATATATTTATATATTTATATTTGAAGAAGAAGGTACTATTTGATGCAGCAAATCCACGTTGATTAAAAATTACGAGATATGGGACTCCAGGGTTGCACAGTGGTTTAGGCCTCTGCCTTCGGCTCAGGTCATGATTTCAGGGTCCTGGGATG
The DNA here is from genome assembly GCF_964662115.1 of Mustela nivalis. Taxonomy (NCBI): domain Eukaryota; kingdom Metazoa; phylum Chordata; class Mammalia; order Carnivora; family Mustelidae; genus Mustela; species Mustela nivalis. Next base: position 83,825 of record NW_028134728.1, on the reverse strand, counting down.
GAGCCCCACATCGGGCTCTCTGCTCAGCGGGGAGCCTGCTTCCCCCCGCCCTCACTCTGCCTGCCTCTCTACCTACTTGTGATCTGTCAAATGGGTAAATAAGATCTTTAAAAAAAGAATTACTAGGTGTGAAATCATCGAGGGTATGGGAAGGAAAATGATTTCACCTGATCAGACTAGGAAGCGCTTGAAGCCTGAATTAAAGTGCTACTAAAAGAGTAAAGACCAGGGAAATATATGGGGAAAAATCCCTAGAAAAACAGCAATAATAACTGGCTGCTCTTTATTGATCCAGATCCTTGCGGTAGGCAAAGAAGGGCTGGTTTTAGCCAGAGGATGATCTCCGTTTGTCTTCATGATCTGGCATTTCCTGCAAGCCAGGCATGGGGCTCTGCACTAGAGCTGCAAATGCTGGGGAGCCATCACTGTCCCTTTTGTCTTCTCAGGGGGCCAACGGGCATGTCCATGGTGCAGTGTGACAGGCTTTACCACAGGGAGATAAAAGACTGCCAAGGGTAGGTTGGAGCTGGGAAAAGCCACTTAGGAGCAGATTTTCAGGGGAGGGGATAGACATGGGCAAAGCGAAAAATGAGGATGAGTGTGTCAAGTTTCAAAGTGCCAGGAGGCAGCACAGTGCATTCGGGAAACTACAGCAAGTTCATTGACAACGGACAGCTGATCGGGCAGCATCACCTGGGGATGGAGGCTGAGCCCCGGGGTTAACACTGGGGATGAGATGGTTTGTACACTATTCCAAGGAGGTGAGGCACGACACTGTGGGGGCACAGGGAGCTACCAGAGGATTTCAAATATCAGAATCATAACCATAATAGAGTATTTAATTGCATCCTAGCTTTCATCAAGGGTAAGATGCACTATAGTTTATGTTCGACTAAGAAAGAGAAATGCTGTCAGTTAAACTAGGATATGTCCTCAAGTGCAAGGTGCGTGCCACCTTAAGAGATATTAGAATGGGGGGGGGGACAAATCTTAGAACAAGTAAACTGTGGTACTAGAATAATTAAGAAAGGTCGAACGCTTGGATCAACAAAATAAGTGATTATTGCTTACCATGTGCCCCAAACTATATTAAGTCTTAGAACAAGAGACGTTCTCATCTTGATGCCACGCAGCTGTTAGACCCAAGGTACAGAGGGCAGTAGCCAACGACCAGCAGGCCCCAAGTGCCATGTGCAGACTCTAAGAGCAACTGCCTTTGAGAAAGGAAATGGTTGAGAGTGGGCTTTCTGAGGTAGAGAATTACTAGCTGGGAAAGTAGGAAAATTGACACAGAATCAGAATTGATGCCCCTACATGACAGAGTTGGTGAAACTTCCCATCTCAGAGAACTTGATGCTTCTCAGAAATGTATTTTTCATTTTGGACAGAACATTCAGGATAAATATGATCTGTTCGAGATCCTGGTTCAATCATCAGGACTGTTTCTTAGGCTTCACTGGCACAAGAAAAGGGTTTTGATAGTGCAGGGTAAATCCTGACAAAAGCAAAGCACGATATCTATGAAAAACTAACCACTCAGAAGAGAACAACAGATAAAAGGCCAGGCCGACCTGACCCTGCAGGATAGGTAAGCTTGGTCCGGCAACAGGGGTAGAGGGGAAGTGCCCATCTCCTGCTAGAAGAGCTAGAGAAGACCCCTTCTGGAGAGACCACCAGGAGAGGAGAGCAGTAAGTGCTGATGATGAAGAATATTTTAATCAGCAGAGAAGTTCAAAATGACAAAGTTCCAGGATCAGAGTAAACATATGGGATTAAAAAATAAAAAATAAAAAACAAGATTTTTTTGAAAGGACTTTTTTTTTTAAAGGACTTTAAACAAAAGTCCTTTTTAAGCGACAGTTGGCTGTTTAAACCAAAAGTACAACAAACTGAGAGAATCGCCACATTGTTTATTGGGGTAGAAAGTTCCTGGAATGTAGAAAGACCCATTCTGCAGAGGAAAGAGTAGAATCACTAACAGGCCTCATGCCTTGCACAGCCAATGGCTAGAATTCCTGCCTCATGAGACCATTTTAAAAGCTCTACTCATAATGGAATCGAAGGTGTCATTTCCCTATAATTTTATATATGTCATTAATTTGCTGCAAAGCCCAGTAGCACTGGGAGGAGAAACTGGGACCAAAGAGTGAGCATCCTGTTTGACAGGGGGGACCAGGCACCTCTTCTTCAGATGCAGGGGGAGCCCTGGCGTGCTGACTCCTCCCTTCTTCCTTTCCCCTTTCCTCCCTCCATTGCTCTCCCTTCCCCTCTCTCCTTCCCTGGTGGTGCCCTTTCCTGATGCCCACTTCATCCCTTATCTTTTCTTACATGCCTGTCTTCTAGAGTTTCTTCTCTCCTCCCAATTACTTCCCTTCGTCTGAATCTCCTCCATGGTCCCTTTTTCCCTGCTCTCTGCTCTTCCTCCCCTTCGCTGGCCCCTGTTCAGCTCCATCCAAACTGCAGGCAGAGCTGGACTAACACGCTCACTCACTAGCTCAGCCACCCTCCAGAGAAGTCACTTTTCCATGGCCACCTTCCTGACCCCCTGGTCCTTTCTCCACTTATTCAGCTATTGCTCTGAAGTCTGAGGAGGACAGAGCGGGGCTGCCGCAGAATCAGGCCAGAGGAGAAACCAAACCATGTATCCACACTGTCCCCCAGTACTGCTGCTCTGAGAGCTTTCAGAGTCCTCAACAGGGTTAGGATTTAGGGGCTTCTTCAGAACCGGGAGTGAAAACAGCCATAGGTCAAATGAAATGCTATGGCCCCCACACAAAAATAATAATCACAAATGAAAACTAAATTAACTCTGAAGTCCCAAAGTCAAAGAATTGCCTTGAAACTGTCACTAGAAAGCACCCAAGGCCTCACTCTCTGGGTTCTGGGTGCCCTGGGAATGGCAGGAGGCTCTGACCCCCTTCCCTCTTCATCCACTCCCAAACAACGTCCTCTGAGGTGGTCTTCAAACTTCCTCTGAGAAACTGTCTCTCAGAACTGTAGGCCCTCGGCTGCTGCGACGAATGAGGGTGATGTCAGGACCTGATGGGCAGCTTTACCAGGAGACTGTGGCTTCTGGATGCAGTCCTCAGGTCCCATGGTCTGGGTGAGATCTAGGTCTTTGAGAGGAGGAGGACAAATGAGATTTCAGATTTTGAGTTGATTCTAGGATGATTAGTGCTTTGGAGGGCATTGGGTGAAGGTATTTTGCACACGGGAAGGACATGAATTTGGGGAGCCAGAGAGTGGACTGTTAAGAGCTGACCTGCATTACCCCCAGAAACCTTGCTGCTGTCCTTATCTCTGGTACCACAGAACGTGACCTTATTTGGAACTAGAGTCCTTACAGATGCAATCACATTACAGTGAGGTGGTTAGAGTGGGCCCTAATCTCCTGTAACTGACCTCCTTATGTAAAGGGAAAATCTGGACAGAGAGATGCCCCTACTGTCAGTGGTGGGCAGTGAATGAACTTCTAGAACCCTGACAGTAGTGGAAAACAGACTCAGCCTGGGCACTAGGTAAATGGGAGCTCTAGTGGAATTTCAGATGAAGATGCTGTGGACCTCAGCTTCCCAGGTCATAGTGACATTAGGATTTCAAATTCAAATCAGAGATGAAAGAAACATCTGGACTCGGTCCTCAGGTACACACAGTATTCTGAACTGAGACTAGAACCAGAGACCATTCTAATGAAAGGCCTCCACAGGTGGGCTCTCACAGGTGGGCTCCAACTCAGTTTCCTGTATATTCATTGATGAAATCGCTCTGCAGGTGAACATGCAGAACAAAACCATTTAATAAAAGTGACAAGGAGGAGAGGAAAGGGAGGCCAGAAGGCATGTGAATGTGGAGAGAGGAAGGGGGGGGGACGACTGAGAATCCCTCCCTGTGCTCCTTGCTGCCAGGGAGGTCTGAGGGACTAGTTTCCACCTGGGATCCCAAGTCCAGAACAAAAGTGGCGGGGCCAAAGCTCGGGCTGAGGGAAGGGGGTCCTTGGCACCCGCATGTGGGGGTGCCAAACGATGGGGGCTATTGCGCTCGCTGGGGGGGGCACCTCGCCTGGCTCCGTCCCCGCCCGACCCCGTGGGGACCCGGGTGCGGCGCTTCGTCCGGGGTGGTCCCGCTGCCCCGGGGGTCGCGGGAGGCTGGGTCCCGACACCCCCGCGAGCTCACGGCCCGCGCTTTCTGCTCCAGGTGAAGGCGCAGCGCGGTGTCATTTTACCTGCTCCCAGAGGGTCATCCGGGGAAGCCTTGGGGCGGGGCGGGGCAGTGGGCCGCGGGAGCGGGACAGCGGGGCCTCAGGGGCTGGGCTGGAGCGCGGGAGGGTGGGGCTCCTGCAGTGCCGACTGGGCCGCAGCAGAGCACCGTGGGGCTGCGCGCCCCTCCTCCGCCAGCCCCTCCACCTCCTCTCAGACTCTCCATCGCTTCCTCCGCGAGCTCACTTCCCGCTTCGGTAATTAGCAAAGCCCCTTCTCCGGGCCGCCCCCGCCCTCACCCCCATCCCCCACCGTCCTGAGGTGCGGGCCCAGGGCAATGGCGCCAGCGAAGCCCCGGGGGCCTGGGAGCCTGGCCAGCGCCAGCGCTGGGCGGCCTCCTAGCCTGGCTCCCCAAGGCGTGTCCGCCTGCTGCCTGGCTGCAGAAAGATCATCTGCCCTAAACCCCGGCTCGGGTCACTTCGCTGGCTTCCTGATTGTGCCCAAAGCCGGGAACCAGCTTCCCCAGCACAGGCCTGGGCTGAGATGCCTGCCCGCAATCTGTTTGAGCAGTTTCCTAGTTTCCATGCAAGGTCTCCCATTGCATCATGGTACGCGGGAATCACTTCGACCTGGATGTTTGGGTTTTTTGTTTGTTTTTTGATTATTGGTTATTACATGACCTCCATGGTAGGTGCTCCACAAAGGGAGTGAAAAGAGGACGCCTGATACATAGGCATATGGCCATTCTAGAAAAAGAGCTTGGGGTTCTCTGGGAAGCGCGGCATTGGTCCTTGCACTATGTTTTAATAGAAATGGGATTATGCACCAACTTACTTAAATGAGCATAGTTTGAAATCGTTTACTGAGAATAAATATTTAAAACAGTTATATTTTAGTTATATTTAGTTATATTTTAACTAAATAATCAATCATAAATCTATTGCACTAAGGTTACAGGCAATTTAAACGCAATACCACTCTCTTCAGGGTTTTAAATAATCCGTGTCTGTCTTGGCACATGAGATTGCAAAGATAGGAAATGGTTTGTAAAAGATCATATAATAGCTTTTACTATACGGTATCAGCAATTTATCCTAAAGGAGCGGCCACCAGCTAAAAACTCAGCTTTGAAAAATGCAGAAAAGCAGCAAACGTTTACATACCCTCTTGTTGACCAGAGGCATGCATTGTGCACCTCATCATCTCTTCGTGGTTCTGAGGCCCTTGGCGCTCAGTAGTTTAGTGTCTTATTCTCTAGAATAGGCCATTGAAGAAATACCAGGCCCCGAGAAGAAGGTCCTGCTGGGTGTCTGAAGAAAGTACAACCTTTTAGATGAAGCTTTCTGGGGAATTTGTTAGTGGTTTGGTCTGCTTCTGATAGGAAGGGAAATTTTAGTTTTAAAGATTTTATTTATTTATTTGATAGAGATCACAAGTAGGAAGAGAGGCAGGCAGAGAGAGAGGAAGAAACAGGCTTCCTGCTGAGGAGTGAGCCTGATGTGGGGCTCGATCCCAGGACCCTGGAATCATGACCTGAGCCAAAGGCAGAGGCTTTAACTCACTCTGCCACCCAGGTGCCCAAGAAAATTTTTTTTTAAAGATTTTATTTATTTATTTGACAGACAGAGATCACAAGTAGGCAGAGAGAGAAGTGGAAGCAGGCTCCCTGCTGAGCAGAGATCCAGACATGGGGCTCAATCCCAGGACCCTAGGATCATGACCTGAGCCGAACGCAAAGGCCCAGTGAGCCAAATTCACTGAGCCACTCGGGTGCCCCAGGAAGGGAAATTTTTTAAGAGTATTTTCTCTTTGAATCCATTTTGAGGTTTGGTTTGTGGTTCTTTCTGACTTCTCATGAAGATGGAATCTCTTCTGAGGTTGCTTGTCAGGAACCGCATATCCAATCGACCTATCTTGTTAGCAATAAATAAATAAATAAATAAATAAATAAATAAATGCTCAAGTGTTGGTATAAAGCTATTATGCTTTTCAAAATCCCGAACTATAATTCATGTATCATGGTCATTCTTTATCAAATCAAACAGGAGAGAGGTGGCAGAAATGCTCTTTCAGGTTAATGTTTTTACAAGGAAGATTGACTTATGAACCTACTTTGTTATTCCCTTCCATTCAATTTCCCTGTACCTCCTTTTCTATGAATTGTAACGGTAAACCATCATTATTTTTATTGGTGGCACATGAGAATTAGAGATCAATGCCCAAGTGAAAGCAGAAGGCAGGTTTATTAAAGCAACAGCACACTATCTAAGGGAGAGCAGGTGGTATTCCATGAGGTGGAGCTGGCCCTTACTTTGTTTTGGGATTGGATATTTCTTGGTATTTTTGAAGTGGGAGGACCTTCAACATGCAGTGGATTGATCTCTAATGGAGGCTGCTTCCAATCATTTGGGGGACTCCTACCGCATGTTGGGAAAAGGAGTTGTTGTCATTTTTATTTTATTTGTTTCAGGGTTCCAAAATTCACTGTTTATGCACCACACCCAGTGCTCCATGCAAAATGTGCCCTCCATAACTCCCATTAACAGGCTTACCCAACCCTCTGCCCCCTCCCCTCAAAACTCTTGGTTTGTTTCTCAGAGTCTCTCATGGTCTGTCTCCCCCTCCAATTTCCCCCCACTCACTTCTCCTCTTGATCACCCAGTGTCTTCTGTGTTATTCTTTATGCTCCACAATTAAGTGAAACCATATGAAAATTGACAATCTCTGCTTGAATTATTCCACTCAGGAAAATCTCCTCCAGTCCCGTCCATGTTGTTACAAAAGTTGGGTATCTTTCCTTTCAGAAGGAAGCATAATACTCCATTGTAAAAATGGATCATATCTTCTTTATTCGTTCATCCATTGAAGGTCATCTTGGTTCTTTCCAAAGTTTAATGACTGTGGCCATTGGTGCTATAGGTACAGATGTCCCTTCTTTTCACTGCATCTGTATCTTAGGGGTAAATACTCAGTAGTGCAATTGCAGTGTCATAGGGTAGCTCTAATTTTAATTTCTTAAGGAGTCTCCACACTGTATCCCAAAGTAGCTGCACCAACTGGCATTCTCACCAATAGTGTAAGAGGGTTCCCCATTCTCCACATCCTCTCCAACACTTGTTGTTTATTGCCTTGTTAATTTTGGCCATTCTAACTGTGTAAGGTGGTATCCCAATGTGCTTTTGATTTGAATCTCCCTGATGGCTAATGATGATGACCATTTTCTCATGCATCTGTTTGCCATTTGTATGTCTTCTTTGGAGAAGTGTCTGTTCATGTCTTCTGCCCATTTTTTGACATGATTATCTGTTTTTTGTGTGTTGAGTTTGAGGAGTTCATTATAGATCTTGGATATCAGCCCTTTATCTGTAATGTCATTTGTGAAAATCTTCTCCCTTTCCGTGGGTTGTCTCTTCATTTTGTTGACTGTTTCCTTTACTGTGCAGAAACTTTTGATCTTGATGAAGTCCCAAAAGTTCATTTTTGCTTTTGTTTCCTTTGTCTTTAGAGACATGTCTTGAAAGAATTTGCTGTGGCCAGTGTCCAAGAGGTTACTGCCTATGTTCTCCTCTAGGATTTTGATAGACTCCTGCCTCACGTTGAGGTCGTTTGTCCATTTCGAATTTATTTTTATGTATGGTATAAGAGAATGGTTGAGTGTCATTCTTCCAAACATAGCTGTCCAATGTTTCCAGCACCATTGATTGAAGAGGCTGTCTTTTTTCCACTGTATAATTTTCTCTGCTTTGTCAAAGATTTTTTGACCATAGAGTTGATGGTCCATATCTGGGCACTCTACTCTAATCCACAGGTCTACATGTCTTTTTAACCCACATAGCCACCCAGGTGCCCCTTTTAAGCTATTTTTTAAAAGTACAGTCATTCTTTTTTCTTAAGATTTTATTTATTTATTTATTTGACAGAGAGAAATCACAAGTAGACGGAGGGCAGGCAGAAAGAGAGAGAGTGAGAGAGAGAGAGAAGCAGACTCCCTGCTGAGCAGAGAGCCTGATGCAGGATTTGATCCCAGGACCCTGAGATCATGACCTGAGCTGAAGGCAGTGGCTTAATCCACTGAGCCACCTAGGCGCCCCTAAGCTATTTTTTAAATCTCTGTTCCAATAACACTTTGATTGCCATATAAAGTTAACCACATCATCTTTTTTAGGTAAGTAATTGTACTTTTTATGTGCATAGTTATTTTGGTCCATGAGTTCAGCTCCTCTTACGATCATCAAATCTCTGTAAAGTCTGGGTATGCTAGTATTTTCTAAGCAACAATAAAATACATTGAAACCTGGTAGCTTAATTATAATAATGTTTTCTTTCTCAATCATTCACAATAGCATTACATTCTGAGTAGCTTCCTTCTATTTTGCAGCTATAGTGTTTGGAAAAACTTGAATTGTGATATGACTGTGATAATGTGAATTAGTCCGGGTTTTTCAGAGAATCAGGAAGAGAGAAAAAAAAAGGAAGATATTCTCCAGGGCCAACTCTAGAAGTGACTATTAAAACATCTGTCCAAATTCAATTGAACAAAACTCAGAAATGCCATCTCCAGTGAAATACAAAGAAGATTATATATAGATCTGGGCACACACTCACATTTGACCCAATGATGTACATCAGTGAAAGACTGAAGGCCAATCACCACTCCATGGGAGAATTTAAAAATAAATTTACTAATGAGGCCAAGAATTCAGAATCACAAATACTTCAGATCTAATAATAACTGCCTTCACTTGATGTTATTCTGTAACATAAATCCTACAATCAAGTTTTAATTTTAAATTCTTACAATTTTAAATTCTTAAATCTTTATGAAGAAGCATCATTTGGAGGGAGCAGTTTTCATAATTTAGCATCCATCAGCCTTTTTTTAAAGATTTTATTTATTTATTGGACACAGAGAGAGAGAGAGAGAGAGAGAGATTACAATTAAGCAGAGAGGCAGGCAAGCAGGGAGGAAAGCAGGCTTCCTTTTGAGCAGAGCCCAATGTGGGGCTGGATTCCAGGACACAGAGACCATGACTTGAGATGAAGGCAGAGGCTTAACCCACCACCCACGTGATGAGAGAGACACTCAGGTGCCCCTCATCCATCAGTCTTAATTGTTTGGAGGAAAATGTGTGGATGAATAATGCCTTTGGGAGCTAATCTCTCTAAAGAATTTTCAAGTCTTTACCCCTTCAAGGTTTTTGCACAGTTCTGATAGCCTCTAAACATCCAGCTGATTTCAAAACTGACAGGCCTGTTAAAAACTGTCCTCAAACCAGGAATAGAGATTGAAACATACCAGTCAAGAGCAACTTTGAGTCTTTTAAGAAATTTATCATCATTTCTTTGTTTTTGGTTCATATCTGAAATAGTTCTATATTAAACTTGCATAATTTTTAAAGAGCTGACTTTGAAGGATGCATTCAGTTCCAGCTAGTTCCATATTTTGGCAAGAACTATAATTCTATATATAAAAACATCATATTTTAGAGTGCCTGGGTGGCTCAGTGGGTTAAATTCCCTGCCTTCGGCTCAGGTTATGATTCCAGGTTCCTGGGATTGAGTCCCACAGTGGGCTCTCTTCTCAGCAGGGAGCCTGCTTCCATTCCTCTCTCTCTCTGCCTGCCTCTCTGCCTTCCTGTGATCTCTGTTAAGTAAATAAATAAAATTTTGAAAAAAACATATTTTATACCAGTTATTCATGTTTATTAACTAAGATATCACAATACAAATAATACAAGCAGTTGCTCTTTATTAATACCTTCAACCAAGATAAAAAATATGTCATATTTTCTCTAAAAATTTTATATCATCTGATAGGTCAGATATATATAAAATTACATTTAAAGTCTTAAAAATATCAGCAAATATTTTCATTTAAATGCAAATTTCAAAGAAAATCTACTTTTCCAAACACGACTTTTTATCCTATATTTTTTTTAAATTTGTCAATATCTGATAAATTGTTTAGCGAGACTATAAATGTTAGATCAAAAAAATGATTAATAGATGTAGGTTCAAAATATTATGTTCCATTAAAAATGATTTAGTCTTTGATGAACATCTGTTTGGTAATGTGTTGTATCCAAATATAGTAAATTAATGACATATATAAAATTATAGGGAAATGACACTTTCAGTTCCATTATGAGTAGAGTTTTTAAAATGCTATTTGTCACAACCTGTCATCTTGTCATTATGTAGCATTATGTAGCATTTAAAAAATGTATACTCTTCACTTTGAAGTCTTTTAGAAATCTAAAATATGACTTTCTATGGATTCTGTTTCCATATTCCTTTATTGGCACTTTGAAAAAATCCACATGCTTTGATTCAAAGGTAATAAATTCCTCTTATTTGGAAAAATGATGTTTATTTTTGTTCTCTCACCCTTAGCAGGTGGTTTCATTTTAGCACACTTCAGAGTTATAATTTTATGCTTATTAAAAACATTTATTATGATCTACATAGATGAATGAAATTTTTATTTTAATAAATTATTTGCCAAAAAATCTGTTATTTTAAAAAATGTATTTCTTTTGAAGGGTTATTTTAGAGCATTCAGAGAGGATCTAGGAGTGTGGTATTATGCAATTTTTAAGTAGGTTTGAAATGGTTATTCATATGATTGTTTCTTTGAGGCTTTTGCTTATTTTGGGTTTTTTTGTCTTCTTTTGTCTTCTTTTGTTCATTATATGCTCTAAAATATTTTGAAAGTAAATTTAAGGTATGTTTTACATAGTTTATTTTTTGAAAAAAATATTGAAATGACTTATGAAATTCAGTATATTCTCAACATTAATTTATTCTGAAATTTACCAATTGTCTACTGTCTATTATATGGCAGATATTACTTCAGACTACACTGGTAAATGAAATACTTGGATTTGTAGAACGTTTATTTTAATGGGTGAGACAATTAAAAGCTATAAACCTGAATAAAAATTGCATAGTGCATTCAAAAATGATGAGTGCAATGGGGAAAGAGAAAAATTAGATCAGGATGAGAAAAATCGAGGTTGCTAGGCAGGGGATGGAGAGGTAAGAATTTTAATAGGAAGATCAGGGTAGTTACAATGAAGCTGACAATTGAACAAACGTATGGAAAGGTGATGAATTTGCCCAGAACTATCAGCAATAAGGTCACTCCAGACAAAGGAATTGGCTATCTTGAAGGCCATTAGGTTGGATCATGCCTGGCATATCTGAGGAATAGCAAGGAGGCCACTGTGAGGGACTGAAGAGTAGCAGGGAAAGAGGCCACAGAGGTTAAATGAGTGGCTAGATCATGTAAAAGCTTAGAAGTCATTGTAAAACTGTGGCTTTATATTTGAAAACTTACTGTGTGATAGAATTTCTACTAATAACTGAGAGTTCAAATGTCCATAAAATTTCAAGGATTCTTATTCTAGGAAGACAGAATAAAGAAAAAGAGTTCATATTTTCACATGGTGTAACAAATGCTTGGAGATCCAAGTGTAGGAAGCTATGGGAGCACAGAAGAAGGCACTAAAATCACACCAATATATTTGATAACTGTGACTTTATATAAATTTGTATTTTCTAGATTTTTTTTATAGTCATGGAATCACACAGTATATTCTATTCATTGCCTGGCTTTTCTTTTCTCAGCACCATTACTTTGAGAATCTCCAATTGTAAATAGTTCATTTTGATGTTGAATAGTAATCTCTTTAATGAATAGATCATAATTTGTCTTTGCTCTATTGATGGACATTGATGAACATTTCTACTGTTTTCAATTCTTAAAAATAAAGCTGCTATGAAATTCATATACAAGTCCTTGTACGAACATAGCGTTTGTTTCTCTTGGTTAAATGCGTAGAAGTAAAATGGCTATTGGTGTAACTGCAACGTATTTTGCATTTAAAAAAATTTTCAAACTATTTTCCAAAGTGGTGGTATCATGATATATGCCAACAACAGTTTAGATTTTTTGTTGCTTCTCAATCTAGCTCAGACGAAGTAAATTAGCCTTTATAATTTTAGCCATTCTAATAGATATGTAAGCATGTCTCATTATGATTTTAATTTGTATTTCTTTAATGTCTAAATGTTGAGAAATTTGTCATGTGCTTATAAGCCATCCATATCCTTTTGGTGACATGTCTCTTCAATAATTTTCTTCACATGTAAAATTGGATACTCTGTTTGGTTATTAGTAAGGTATTTTATTTTTATTCATTTTTTAATAAACAGAGTAGATGTCCATTATCAGATATATAATTTGCAAATCCCTTCTCCATCATTATGGTTTCTAAATGGAGCTTTGATAGCTGTGTCTTTCAAGAAATATGCTAATTCTTTCCTGGTACACGGAGGTATGACTAGAGCATTATCAATGTTGATCTTTGCAAACAAAATCATGGCTTAAGATATATGTAGTCTTCGGTTGTTGGGAGTGTTCTGTAATATCAAACATATCTAGTTAGTTGATAATTTTGTTCAAGTCTTACATATCTTACCAATTTGATGACCATTTGTCTATATAATCTCAAAATAAAGGTGTTGAGACTTTTGCGCAGGGGCCATGCTAATCTTCTCTGTATCGTTCCAATTTTAGTATATGTGCTGCCAAAGCGAGCACGGTGTTGAGACTTTTTTCCATTTCTCTTCTAAGGTAGAAGTTATGATTTTTGTTCTTAGTTTTTCCCTATATATCTCCAAATCTGTTATTAAGTATTAAAAGTCAAGAATTATTATACTCCCTGATAAATTCATCCTTTTACTCCTCTGTAATTTTGACTTGATCTTTATGTCTGATAATGAAATTTGCTTTAAAATCATTTTTCATTATCTTGATATAACCACCAAAGTTATAGTGTTATTAGTGTTAATATAGCATAGTTTTTCTTTTACTTTATAAAGCACTTCTATATTTAATCCTGAAAAAAAAAACCAACTTTTTAGCACTGGAAGCATCTTTCTAAATTATCTTTTTTTTTTTTTTTAAATGAAGCAGTAGCTATTTTTGTTAAGGGACCTAAACTGAAAGTAGGTTTATTTATTAATTTATTTAGTAAAGATTTTATTTGTTTATTGACAGCAAGAGAGAGAGAGAGAGAGGAAGCACACAAGCGGGAGGAATAACGTGCAAAGGGAGAGGAAGAAGCAAGCTCCTTGTGGTGCAAGTAGTCCCATGCAGGGCTGGATCACTGGAATCATGACCTCAGCCAAAGGCAAACATCTGTTTAAAGAACTGAGTCATCCAGGCACCCCTAGAAAATTAAAAAAAAAAAAAAAAGAACTTTTAAATCATTTTGTTTCTTTTTTTTAAATATTTTATTTATTTGACAGACAGAGAGACAGGAAGAGGAACTATAAGCAGGACAGAGGGAAAAGGAGAAGCAGGTTTCCTACTGAGCAGAGAGCCTGAATTGGGCTCCATCCCAGGACCCTGGGATCATGACCTGAAAAGAAGGGACACTTACGGAGGAAGCCACCCAGACACCTCTTTCCTTTGTTTTTAATATATGGCAACTGATGCTTCCCAGCCATGAGAAGCATATTACCCATTGATTAAATCTTTGATAACAACCTATTTAAAGAGGTGTGTAAATATATACTTACTCAGATTTATACACTTTGTGTTTTCTTCATAGTTTGGGGCTGGACCCCATGGTCACAACACTGCTTCCAGTCTTTGCCTTCCCATCTGTTGATACCAGGCATTTGGTCAGCAAAGCAAATTAGAATCATAATTAATAAGCCCTTGGCACCATATCTCTGGAGCAGGGGTTGCTCTTAGCCAAAGCCCAGAGCAGTTGACCTCCCCTCGCTAGTGCTATAGCCCCAAGGACTAGGTCCCTGCCACCAGAACTCAGTCTTACATGTTATGCTAAGCAGACCAAAACCGGAGAGCTCTGACAGCTTTCACTGGCATGCCTCATCTCCCACTCCCTCGACGTCCAGGCAGTACCAGATGCCAGGGAGGGGTCTTGGTCCAACATCTGGGAGGGAAGGAAGTAGCCACGAGCAAGTACCTGCCTCTCTGTGCCTTTCTTTCATGAGCAGGTTGTAAGGAGGAGGAAGAGGAAGGGGAAGAGAGGTGAACTTCAAGGGGGTGAAGGCCTCAGGTAGGCAGCTGGCTCCTGCCAGTAGGAAAGGGACAAAGGAGAAGGCAGTGAGTCTTTCAGGGAGGGTTGGGGGTAATGGTTACAGGTTATGACGGAATCTGGACAGGAGTAATAGGGATACTAGTCATTTGAGTCCACCATTGGCAAGCTGGGCTGGGTGTCAGGGCAGATAGGCCTCCCTGGGCAATGGCACATGAGAGAAGGTGGAATTCTTCTCTGAGGAGCAGGTGGAGCTTTGGGTGTTGGGAAAGCATAGACAGTATTGTTCCAGGGCCAAGGACAGGTCCGGGTTCTCCTGGTTGGAGGTCAAGGCCACAGTATGATCCAGGTCTTCTACCAGCAGCTTGAAGGTACCACATGCCAGCCTCTCCTAATTAATGTATTATTATTGTATTGTATTATTGTATAACTCTCTGGTGCACTTATTGGCTTATCCATCAAATGACTCCTTCAGCAGCTTGAAAACCACCTCCACAGGCACTCCAGGATTTGGGAGGCTTCCAGAGTGAAGATTTTGCACAGGATCACCCCAAAAGACCAGAAGTCACTCTCGTGGATGTAGATCTGGACAAATATGGTCTTAGGGATCATCCACTTCACAGGCAGTCCACAGTTGGTTGTTTTTATAGTAACTGATGTGGTGATATCTCTGGGAAGGCTGAAGTCTGAGATTTTCATCATGTTGTCCTTTGTCACCAGCACTTCCCTGGTGGCCAGGTCTTGGTGTTTGCCTTCTTGGAGGCAAGGTACTCCATGCCTCAGGCTACCTGATAGGCACAGGATACCAGGTCCTTGGAGGAGAGTTGCTCTGCTGCATTGTGGCTGATACTGTAACAGTACTCCAGGTCACGAGGCCTCTGGTCCTGCAGGTACTCCTGTATGTTTTCTTTGGAGGCATATTGTGTGAGAGTGTACGAAGGACCGTCCTGTGTGCAGGACCCAGCAGGTTGATGGTGTCCTTGTGCTGTCCAATCATCTTCATCATCTCCATTTCTGAGATTAGGTTTGACAGGTCTTTCTCTGTTGCATCTGACTTCAACATCTTCACAGACACTTTAGTCAAATGGTTGGATTTGTCTTTGTCCAGCCCAATGGCCTCCTCCAACACCACCTGCCCAAAGTAGGCCTGTCTTAGGGGTCTGCCTAAACTGCCTACACCCAGCCTGTCTCAAGGCAGTTATGAACTCTAGATTATCCTCAAAAACATTAAACCACAAGCTAAAAATTCTCTTCACTAGATCTCTGTCGCAGGTCTAATTTTCTTATCTTTCATCACTTACCTTTTTCCTGATTCTTATTTTCAGTATAGTTTATTTTGCTTCCAAGTGTTTTCCCTGGTTTCTGTATGCTGTTTCAGAGGGAAGAATTATCCTGTCATAAAATTATTTCTTGAGCATTCATTACATCTCTCAGTTAAAATGGGTTCTTTTATGGTATTGATTCATTTGAGTTTTCTCAAAATGGGAAGAATTTTCAAAATGGTGTTTTCCTCAAGGTTCAGAGTATGTCTTAGCCTCATCTTTACTCTTTTTTAATTCACTTTTAAAATTCCTGTCCCTCTTTTTATCTTTTTAAATTTAAATGTTTTATTTTTACTACTCTTTTATTTGAGTATAGTTGATATTCAGTGTTACATTGGTTTCAGGTTTTCAATATCTCCATACATTATTCTATGATCACTACAAATATAGCCACCATCTGTCACCATATAACACTATTATAATATCATTGACTATATTCTCTACACTGTCCCATATCTCTTTTTAAAATCTCTGATTTTTATGTTTTCTGTTATTCCAATGTTCGACCATCATTTTACTTGGATACTTTAATTAAATATGCCTGATTACACACTCTTTGCTGAAAACCATAGTATTGGATTAATAGTAGTCTTCTTCTTCTTCTTCTTTTTTAATTAACATATAATGTATTATTAGCCCCAGGGGTACAGGTCTGTGAATCGCCAGGTTTACACACTTCACAGCACTCACCAAGCACATACCCTCCCCAATGTTCAAAACCCCACCACCCTCTCCCTACCCTCCCCAACCCCCGGGCAACTCTCAGTTTGTTTTGTGAGATTAAGAGTCTCTTATGGTTTGTCTCCCTCTCGATCCCATCTTGTTTCATTTACTCTTTTACTGTCCCCCAAACCCCACACATTGCACCTCCATTTCCTCATATCAGGGAAAACATATGATAGTCTCATTCTCTGGTTGACTTATTTTGCTAAGCATAATACCCTCTAGTTCCAGCCATGTCATCGCAAATGGCAAGATTTCATTTCTTTTGATGGCTGCATAGTATTCCATATATATATATATATATATATATATATATTATTCATTTGTTGATGGGCATCTAGGTTCTTTCCATAGTTTGGCTATTGTGGATATTGCTTTCTATAAACATTTGGTGCACGTGCCCCTTTGGATCATATAGTAGTCTTCTTTACCTCTATCAGAACCCCAGGAAGCTTTATTTATTTATTTACTCACATAAACAGGTGATCCAACACAACTTTTTTTGATGTCCAAATGTATTATAATGTCTTACCGCTTAACACTATGCTTACTGCTCTCTTTCACTGTCTGACTAAATCCTCATCATCACTATGCCATTTAATCAGAAAGAACATTTGAACTCAGAATTCTCTCCATATCAGGGAATGAAGACTCCACCCTTCTGTTTGTGCAGGTAAAATAAATGTTGATATTGTCTGTCCTGCACATACCCCATCCTGTTCACCAGAATATTCACCATCAAAATAGATACAAAATAAAAACCATACCTCACCACTTCTATTACCACCCAGTATGCTAAAAACACCATCATATGTTCCTGAATTATTGACTTGATTGATAACCCCACTTCCACACATACTGCACTCCTTTCTCCCTGCAAATTTATTTTGGTACAGCAACTTAACCTAAAAATCAAGTCAGATGATTTTATTCTGCTTTTGAAAGTCTTTTGGTATCTTCCCCTTTCATATTAAATAAAAACTGAAGGCGTTTCAATGTACTAGAGGGTCATACATCAATACGTTCTTTCTCTCTCCACCACTATGAACTCCTGATTGGCCTCCTTGTTTTTCCTCAAAAGTAACAGACCAGCTGTTCACACAAAGTCTATATACTTACTTGCTCTGCCTAGAGCAATCTTTTCCTTTAATATATGTATAACACCCTCCTTCACTTCCTGGGTATTTGTGCAAATGAGTAAAAAGCCTGTATTAAGTGGATATTTTAAAAGCTAAATGAATGGCTTAATAGATGTATATAGGGGGAAAAAGAACATATTTTCCACGGTTTAGAAGTGGAGTTCTTTTATAGAGTTCTTGTACAAGCCTACACTATTGAACGATAATGCGCAGTTGTACATTCCAATTATACAAACACTTTGGTAATTTATATCCTTTTTTTGTAATTCATGACTGGACCATTTAATTCCTTAGGAGCATTATAGCATTTCAACTTTTCATGTTCAATAAACTTATTGGGGTTGCTCCCTTTTTTATTCAAATGGAGAAATAGTCATGATTTCATCTAAAGAAAGTGTTATTGATTGTGTTGTTTTCCAGGAATGAGTCGCACATGCTAGTTTAAAAGTTTTGTTAAATTCCCAAGTGTGTCACCGATAAAAGCCTTTTGTAGATTAGTAACTTGCTCAAAACAGAAAAGTTATGTAACACTCAATTGTTATACTATCTTTGTTTCCATCTTGCATTGTAATAAAACCCATCTTAACTCTATTTAAGACAAGTCATCGCCAGATGGCTTTCTGGCATTGATTGCATGATATGAAATCTAGTATAACTAAAAGTTTTTGGTTTTAGTAGCCTATAAATCAATTTAGAAAAATATATGTATTTGAATATAAGGTAAAGTTTTAAATTATTTGGCAGTAGTAAACTAAACTTTTTTTTGGTAAATTTTTATTTTCTAAAATTTCATTGGGCTCTTTTGCAATAAGAAACAAGTTACAAAAAATTAAGTTTTATTTACCCCAATTCAAAATTATTAGGAATATAATCATAGAGGTTGAAGTATTTAAAATATTGAACCCCAAATATTTTATTAGGTAAATTCTTGAATGCTGGGCATTCACTGTTAAAATATACTACTACTATTGATAGACTGGTAGAAGCCTAAAATCAAATATTTATTAAATATTTATATCCATATCTTTTCATGGCTTGGTAATTCATTTCTCTAGCATTAAATAAGATTCCATTGTTTGCATGTACTACACTTTATTTGAACTTTCACCTATGGAAGGATATCTTGGTTGCTTCCAAGCTTGTGTCAGTAATGAATAAAACTACTATAGACATCTTTGTGGGTATAGGTTTCATCTTCTTTGGATAAATACCAAGAACTGCTACTGCTGAATCATCTGGCAAGAATATGTTTAGTTTTGTAAGAAACTGCCAAGTTGTTTTCCATTCTTTATTCTCAATAGACATGGAAGAACATTCCTGTTGCTCCACATCCTCACCAACATTTCGTGTTCTGTTGTCAGTGTTCTGGATTCTGGGTATGTACTGGTGTCTCTTTTTTGTTTTAATTTGCATTTTCCTGATGACATATGATGTGAAGCATCTTTTTATATGCTTATTTGCCATCTGTAATATTTTCTTTTGTGAGGTATCTGCTAAGGTCTTTGGCTCATTTGTAATCAGGTTTTTCCACGATTGTTGAGTTTTAAGGGGTCTTTGTGTCTTTTTGATTAACAGTCCTTTGCCAGATGTGTATTTTGCAAATTTTTTCTCACAGTCTGTGCTTTGCCTTTTCATTCTCTTGGCATTGTTTCACAGAGTAGACATTTTTAAATTCAGTGCTTGTGCTTTTGTAGCTAAAGTTATTTCCAAAACCAAGGTCATTTAAATTTTCTTCTATATTACCTTCTACATGTTTCATGTTTAGGTTTTTAATTTAATCTCAGTTAATTTTTGTGAAGAGTGTATGATATCTGCCTGGATTTTTTTTTATTTTATTATTTATTTTATTTTTATTTTATATTTTTACATTTAGCTTCACCATTACTGCAGACCATTTGTTTAAAAGATTGTATTTTGCTCTCTTGTATTGATTTTGCTTTTATATTAAATATAAAATATAATTGATAATATATATTCTGTTTCTTTAATCTAGTCTTTCTGTGGTATTACAATATCTTGCTTCCAATTATCGTTATGGTATACTTTTTTTAAAGATTTTATTTATTTATTTGACAGAGAGAGAGATCACAAATAGGCAGAGAGACAGACAGAGAGAGAAATGAGGAGAAGCAGGCTCCCTGCTGAGCAGAGAGCCCAATACGGGACTCGATCCCAGGCCCCTGGGATCATGACCTGAGCCAAAGGCAGAAGCTTAACCCACTGAGCCAAACAGGCGCCCCATCGTTATGGTAAACTTTGAAGTCAGTCCTCAGGCTTTGTTCTCCTTCAACACTATGTTGACTATTGTGAGTCTTTGCCTCTCCATATAAACTTTAAAATAAGTTTGTTAATATTACAAAAAAAAAGAACTTGATGGAGTGCATTAATTGTATAGATAAACTTGGAAACCAGTGACCTCTTGAGCTTAGCAGGAGATAGACCATGGACATCAGTTGTCACAGTGGTGCCTCTGGCAGAACAATTGCAAATCCCTAGGCAAAATGAGAAGTCAAGGATCTGAGAGAATGTCTAAGAAGTACTTGATACATCCCTTGGGTATGATTTATTGAAGTGTTCACCTGTCTGAAAGCTGGGGAATCTAGATAAGGGAGGGATAATTGGTTATGATAAAACATATCAACAAACATGAATAAATGTTGTAAAACTAATTGTCATGGCTCATATATAATATGACCAACAGAGGGACCATCAAAAGGAAAGCATCAGTTATGTTTATTGTGAAATGTTTTATTCAAAATAAAGCAATGAGAGGGGAAGACACAATGAGAAAATTACCATTTTTTAAATGGTAGCCTTCTTACAAAATGGAATAGGGTTTATATTCTAAGTAGTATATTGAAAAGTAAAACATTGGGGTGCCTGGGTGGCTCAGTGGTTTGGGCTGCTGCCTTCGGCTCGGGTCATGATCTCAGGGTCCTGGAATTGAGCCCTGCATCGGGCTCTCTGCTCCGCAGGAAGCCTGCTTCTCTCTCTCTCTCTCTCTGCTTGTCTCTCTGCCTACTTGTGATCTCTGTCTGTCAAATAAATAAATAAAATCTTTTTAAAAAAAAGAAAAGAAAGGTAAAACATTAAAAAATAAAATTTAAATTTAAAAAAATTATGTAATTTTTAAAAAAGGTTAAAAAGAGCAGAACCATTTTTCTTATAACTGGAAAATACATTCTATATATATCTATCAAAAATAACTTGTCAGGTTCCTGGGTGGCTTGTGGGTTAAGCCGCTTCCTTAAGTTCAGGTCATGATCTCAGGGATCTGGGTTGGAGCCCCACATTGGGCTCTCTGCTCAACGGGGAGCCTGATACCTCCTCTCTCTCTTTGCCTGCCTCTCTGCCTACTTGTAATCTCTCTCTCTGTCATAAATAAATAAAATATTTAAAAAAAAATAACTTGTCATGGGGGCACCTGGGTGGCTCAGTGGGTTAAAGCCTCTACCTTTGGCTCAGGTCATGATCCCAGAATCCTTGGATCGAGTCCCACATCGGGCTCTCAGCTCAGCAGGGAGCCTGCTTCCCCCCTCTCACTCTGCCTGACCCTGCCTACTTGTGATCTCTGTCAAAGAAATAAATAAAATCTTTTATAAAAAAATTTAAAAAAATAACTTGTCATGTCTGGAATCAGGAGCATATGGAAAAACATAATATCTGAGGACAATACTTCTGCCATGTTTTGTGCCTTGTTAATATTTTTAAACAGTCAGGCAACTTTTAGCTTTATTGAAATACCTACTAAGAGACTAGCAGTGCCTTTTGGAGCCCTATGACTATAAAAAGTAATTGCAAATATTCAAAATGTTTAGTATGGTGTCACTATTTAGGGCCACCACCAAGCATGTTTCAGAAGTAAGCATAACTGTTACACTTCTGTAAGGCAAAAGGGCATGTTTTCAGGAGTTCCATCTGCTGTACCAGGAAGTGAATCAAGTAATGAATTTTGTCTATAAAATAATTCACTTTTCAATTTAACATTCCTCATTCCACATTATAATAATAAAAACTAGGAGGAGACTAAAACAAACAAACAACTACAACTACAACAACCAGCTTTTCCTTCAGTGGAAAAGTAAATAGAACCTTATGAGTAGCCTGAAATTTATTTTTAAATATTTTTAAGATAAGCGTTTTTGTTAGAAAACCATATATTTTATATAGCTAAGAAATAACAGGCAAAGTTTTATTAACGTCTAAAAAGTCTAGTTACTTCTATTTATCTATTAACTCATCTCTTTATGAAGTAGAACATGATCACACCTATTGTATCTACCCAAGTTTGTATGCTTTGGTTATTTTATGTTTGCTATTTCCTTGCTTAATTTTTACAATATTTGATACATAATAGTATCTTTAAGTCCATCTACGGTTTCACAGAATTTGTTTGAACTTCATTAATATGTACAATACTTTTTGCACGTTGATTAAAAATTATGAGATATGGGGGCTCCTGGGTGGCTCAGTGGTCTAGGCCTCTGCCTTCGGCTCAGGTCATGATTTCAGGGTCCTGGGATGGAGCCCCACATCGGGCTCTCTGCTCAGCGGGGAGCCTGCTCCCCCACCCCTCTCTCTGCCTGCCTCTCTACCTACTTTTGATCTGTCAAATGGGTAAATAAGCTCTTTCAAAAAAGATTTACTAGGTGTGAAATACACCGAGGCTATGGGAAGGAAAATGATTTCACCTGATCTGACTAGGAAGTGGTTGAAGCCTGAATTAAAGTGCTACAAAAAGAGTCAAGACCTGGGAAATATATGGGTAAAAAATCCCTAGAAAAACAGCAATAATAACGGGCTGCTCTGTATTGATCCAGATCCTGCGGTAGGCAAAGAAGAGCTGGTTTTAGCCAGAGGATGATCTCCGTTTGTCTTCATGATCTGGCATTTCCTGCAAGCCAGGCATGGGGCTCTGCACTAGAGCTGCAAATGCTGGGGGGCCCTCACTGTCCCTTTTCTCTTCTCAGGGGGACAACGGGCATGTCCATGGTGCAGTGTGACAGGTTTTACCACAGGGAGATAAAAGACTGCCAAGGGTAGGTTGGAGCTGGGAAAAGGCACTTAGGAACAGATTTTGAGGGGAGGTGATAGACAAGGGCAAAGCGAAGAATGGGGATGAGTGTGTCACTTTCAAAGTGCCAGGAGGCAGCACCGTGCATTCGGGAATCTACAGCAAGTTCAGGACAACGGGCAGCTGATCTGGCAGCATCACCTGGGGATGGAGGCTGAGCCCCGGGGTTAACACTGGGGGTGAGCTGGTTTGTATACTATGCCGAGAAGGTGAGGTACTACACTGTGGGGGCACAGGGAGCTACCGGAAAATTTCAAATATCAGAATCGTCACCATCATAGAGTATTTAATTGCAACCTAGCTTTCATCAAGGGTAAGATGCACTATAGTTTATGTTCGACTAAGAAAGAGAAATGCTGTCAGTTAAACTAGGATATGTCATCAAGTGCAAGAGTTATTAGAATGGGGGCGGGGGGAGGACAAATCTTAGAACAAGTAAACTGTGGTACTAGAATAATTAAGAAAGGTCGAACACTTGGATCAACTAAAAAAGTGATTATTGCTTACCATGTGCCCCAAACTATATTAAGTCTTAGAACAAGAGACGATTTCATCTTGATGCCCCGAAGCTGATAGACCTAAGGTACAGAGGGCAGTAGCCAACGACCAGCAGGCCCCAAGTGCCATGTGCAGACTCGAAGAGCAACTGCCTTTGAGAGAGGAAACGGTTGAGAGTGGGCTTTCTGAGGAAGAGAATTACTAGCTGGGAAAGTAGGAACATTGACACAGAATCAGAATGGATGCCCCTACGTGACAGAGTTGGTGAAACTTCCCTTCTAAGACATCTTGAGGCTCCTCAGAAATATATTCTTCATTTTGGACGGAACATTCAGGATAAATATGATCTGTTCGAGTTCCTGGTTCTCTCATCAGGTCTGTTTCTTAGGATTCACTGGCACAAGATAAGGGTTTTGATAGTCCAGGGTAAATCCTGACAAAAGCAAAGCACGGTATCTATGAAAAACTAACCACTCAGAAGAGAACAACAGATAAAAGGCCAGGCCGACCTGACCCTGCAGGATAGGTAAGGTTGGTCTGGCAACAGGGGTAGAGGGGAATTGCCCATCCTCTGCTAGAAGAGCTAGAGAAGACCCCTTCCGGAGAGACCACCAGGAGAGGAGAGCAGTAGGTGCTGATGATGAAGAATATTTTAATCAGCAGATAAGGTCAAAATGACAAAGTTCCAGGATCAGAGTAAACATATGGGATTAAAAAATAAAAATTAAAAAAAAAATTTTTTTTGAAAGGACTTTTTTTTTAAAGGACTTTAAACAAAAGTCCTTTCTAAGAGACAGTTGGCTGTTTAAACCAAAAGTACAACTCACTGAGAGAATCGCCGCATTATTTATTGGGGTAGAAAGGACCTGGAATGCAGAAAGACCCATTCTGCAGAAGAAAAAATAGAATCACTAACAGGCCTCATGCCTTGCTCAGCCAGTGGCTAGAATCCCTGCCTCATGAGACCCTGTGCTAGAAGGCCGCTAGAACCATCTCAACTATGTTCGTCTTTCTTGGAAGCCAACAAGTGTCTGCCAGGTTAAGAGCACGGTAACAATCAGTCACGTTATGTTATAATGATTGTCGGTATCTTTAAAAGCCTTGTCAAGTTCCTTTTTGAGTAACCCTCACCCCACCCTTAGAGAAATTGATCTGTGGTTCACCTCTTTGAAATACCTCATTGTTGTTTCACATTTACAATAGCCAAAAAAAAAAAAAAAAAAGCATTTTATTAACAAAGTGTTCAGAAGGGGGCGCCACTGTGAACAATGAGAGTTTTCGCTGCCCTGACAGTTTTGTTGCAGAAACAGCAGAAAGCACTCAGGTCAGACACAGCCAAGGGCTGGAGGGATTTTTAAAATTACAAAAACCGAACCAAATCAAACCAAAACAAAAATCAAAACCAATGTCCAAGATTTCAAGTTTGCTACTAAAGGTATGACATTCTCCTAAGACATGGGAGTGACTTGATCAATATATTTATATATTTATATTTGAAGAAGAAGGAACTATTTGATGCAGCAAAACCATAGTGCAAGGACCAATGCCGCGCTTCCCAGAGAACCCCAAGCTCTTTTTCTAGAATGGCCATATGCCTATGCATCAGGCGTCCTCTTTTCACTCCCTTTGTGGATCACCTACCATGGAGGTCATGGAATAACCAATAACCAAAAAAGAAACAAAAAACCAAAACATCCAGGTCTAAGTGATTCGTGGGTGCCATCATGCAATGGCGGACCCTGCCTGGAGAGGAGGAGACTGCTTAAACAGATGGCGGGCAAGCATCTCAGCCCAGGCCTGTGCTGGGGAAGCTGGTTCCCGGCTTTGGGCACAATCAGGAAGCCAGCGAAGTGACCCGAGAGTGCAGCCGGGGTTTAGGGCTGATGATGTTTTTGCGGCCAGGCAGCAGGTGGACACCCGCTCGGGGAGCCAGGCTAGGAGGCCGCTCAGCGCTGGCGCTGGCCACCCTCGCAAGCCCCCCGGGCTTTCCCGGTGCCCGTGCCCTGGGCCCGCGCCTCAGGACGGAGGGGGAGGTGGGCGAGGGCGTGGGCGGTCCGGAGAAGGGGCTTTGCTAATTGCAGAATCCGGGAGTGAGCTCGCGGAGGACGCAGCGGAGAGTCTGAGAGGAGGTGGAGGAGCTGGCGGAGGAGGGGCGCACAGCTCCGCTGTGCTCTGCTGCAGTCCAGTCCGCACTGCAGGACACCCGCACTCCCGCGCTCCAGCCCAGCTCCTGAGGCCGCACTGTCCCGCTCCCAGGGCCCGCTGCCCCGCCCTGCCCCATGGCTTCTCAGGACGACCCTCTGCGAGCAGGTAAAGTGACACCGCGCTGCGCCCTCACCTGGAGCAGAAAGCGCGGGCCGGGAGCTCGCGGGGGTGTCGGGACCCAGCCTCCCGCGACCACCGGGGCAGCGGGACCACCCCGGACGACGCGCCACACCCGGGTCCCCAAGGGGTCGGGCCGGGGATGGAGCCAGGCGAGGTGCCCCCCGCAGCGAGAGCAATAGCCCCCTTCAGGCGCGTGTGCCGAGGACCCCCTTCCCTCATCCCGAGCTGTGGCCCCGCCACTTTTGTACTGGACTTGGGATCCCAGGTAGAAACTAGTCCCTCAGACCTCCCTGGCAGCAAGGAGCACAGGGAGGGATTCTCAGTTTTTCCGCCCCCCCTCCCCCCTCCTCCCCTGGCTCTTCCTCTCCACATTCACATGCCTTCTGGCCTCCCTTTCCTCTCCTCATTGTCACTTTTATTAAATGGTTTTGTTCTGCATGTTGACCCGCAGAGCGATTTCATGAATGAATATACATACAGGAAACTGAGTCGGAGCCCACCTGTGGAGGCCTTTCATTAGAATGGTCTCTGGTTCTAGCCTCAGTTCAGAATACTGCCTGTACCTGAGGACCGAGTCCAGATGTTTCTTTCCTCTCTGACTTGAATTTGAAATATATACCATTCATTTGTTGATGGGCTTCTAGGTTCTTTCCATAGTTTGGCTATTGTGGATATTGCTTTCTATAAACATTTGGTGCACGTGCCCCTTTGGATCATATAGTAGTCTTCTTTACCTCTATCAGAACCCCAGGAAGCTTTATTTATTTATTTACTCACATAAACGGGATATCCAACACATCTTTTTTTGATGTTCAAATGTATTATAATGTCTTACCGCTTAACACTATGCTTACTGCTCTCTTTCACTGTCTGACTAAATCCTCATCATCACTATGCCATTTAATCAGAAAGAACATTTGAACTCAGAATTCTCTCCATATCAGGGAATGAAGACTCCACCCTTCTGTTTGTGCCGGTAAAATAAATGTTGATATTGTCTGTCCTGCACATACCCCATCCTGTTCACCAGAATATTCACCATCAAAATAGATACAAAATAAAAACCATACCTCACCACTTCTATTACCACCCAGTATGCTAAAAACACCATCATATGTTCCTGAATTATTGACTTGATTGATAACCCCACTTCCACACATACTGCACTCCTTTCTCCCTGCAAATTTATTTTGGTACAGCAACTTAACCTAAAAATCAAGTCAGATGATTTTATTCTGCTTTTGAAAGTCTTTTGGTATCTTCCCCTTTCATATTAAATAAAAACTGAAGGCGTTTCAATGTACTAGAGGGTCATACATCAATACGTTCTTCCTCTCTCCACCACTATGAACTCCTGATTGGCCTCCTTGTTTTTCCTCAAAAGTAACAGACCAGCTGTTCACACAAAGTCTATATACTTACTTGCTCTGCCTAGAGCAATCTTTTCCTTTAATATTTGTATAACACACTCCTTCACTTCCTGGGTATTTGTGCAAATGAGTAAAAAGCCTGTATTAAGTGGATATTTTAAAAGCTAAATGAATGGCTTAATAGTTGTATATAGGGGGAAAGGGAACATATTTTCCACGGTTTAGAAGTGGAGTTCTTCTATAGAGTTCTTGTACAAGCCTACACTATGGAACGATAATGGGCAGTTGTACATTGCAATTATACAAACACTTTGGTAATTTATATCCTTTTTTGGTAATTCATGACTGGACCATTTAATTCCTTAGGAGCATTATAGCATTTCAACTTTTCATGTTCAATAAACTTATTGGGGTTGCTCCCTTTTTTATTCAAATGGAGAAATAGTCATGATTTCATCTAAAGAAAGTGTTATTGATTGTGTTGTTTTCCAGGAATGAGTCGCACATGCTAGTTTAAAAGTTTTGTTAAATTCCCAAGTGTGTCACCGATAAAAGCCTTTTGTAGATTAGTAACTTGCTCAAAACAGAAAAGTTATGTAACACTCAATTGTTATACTATCTTTGTTTCCATCTTGCATTGTAATAACACCCATCTTAACTCTATTTAAGACAAGTCATCGCCAGATGGCTTTCTGGCATTGATTGCATGATATGAAATCTAGTATAACTAAAAGTTTTTGGTTTTAGTAGCCTATAAATCAATTTAGAAAAATATATGTATTTGAATATAAGGTAAAGTTTTAAATTATTTGGCAATAGTAAACTAAACTTTTTTTTGGTAAATTTTTATTTTCTAAAATTTCATTGAGCTCTTTTGCAATAAGAAACAAGTTACAAAAAATTAAGGTTTATTTACCCCAATTCAAAATTATTAGGAATATAATCATAGAGGTTGAAGTATTTAAAATATGGAACCCCAAATATTTTATTAGGTAAATTCTTGAATGCTGAGCATTCACTGTTAAAATATACTACTACTATTGATAGACTGGTAGAAGCCTAAAATCAAATATTTATTAAATATTTATATCCATATCTTTTCATGGCTTGGTAATTCATTTCTCTAGCATTAAATAAGATTCCATTGTTTGCATGTACTACACTTTATTTGAACTTTCACCTATGAAAGGATATCTTGGTTGCTTCCAAGCTTTTGTCAGTAATGAATAAAACTACTATAGACATCTTTGTGGGTATAGGTTTCATCTTCTTTGGATAAATACCAAGAACTGCTACTGCTGAATCATCTGGCAAGAATATGTTTAGTTTTGTAAGAAACTGCCAAGTTGTTTTCCATTCTTTATTCTCAATAGACATGGAAGAACATTCCTGTTGCTCCACATCCTCACCAACATTTCGTGTTCTGTTGTCAGTGTTCTGGATTCTGGGTATGTACTGGTGTCTCTTTTTTGTTTTAATTTGCATTTTCCTGATGACATATGACGTGAAGCATCTTTTTATATGCTTATTTGCCATCTGTAATATTTTCTTTTGTGAGGTATCTGCTAAGGTCTTTGGCTCATTTGTAATCAGGTTTTTCCACGATTGTTGAGTTTTAAGGGGTCTTTGTGTCTTTTTGATTAACAGTCCTTTGCCAGATGTGTATTTTGCAAATTTTTTCTCACAGTCTGTGCTTTGCCTTTTCATTCTCTTGGCATTGTTTCACAGAGTAGACATTTTTAAATTCAGTGCTTGTGCTTTTGTAGCTAAAGTTATTTCCAAAACCAAGGTCATTTAAATTTTCTTCTATATTACCTTCTACATGTTTCATGTTTAGGTTTATAATTTATCTGAGTTAATTTTTGTGAAGAGTGTATGATATCTGCCTGGATTTATTTTATTTTATTATTTATTTTATTTTTATTTTATATTTTTACATTTAGCTTCACCATTACTCCAGAACCATTTGTTTGAAAGATTGTATTTTGCTCTCTTGTATTGCTTTTGCTTTTATATTAAATATAAAATATAATTGATAATATATATTCTGTTCCTTTAATCTAGTCTTTCTGTGGTATTACAATATCTTGCTTCCAATTATCGTTATGGTATACTTTTTTTAAAGGTTTATTTATTTATTTGACAGAGAGAGAGATCACAAATAGGCAGAGAGACAGACAGAGAGAGAAATGAGGAGAAGCAGGCTCCCTGCTGAGCAGAGAGCCCAATATGGGACTCGACCCCAGGCCCCTGGGATCATGACCTGAGCCAAAGGCAGAAGCTTAACCCACTGAGCCAACCAACCAGGCGCCCCATCGTTATGGTAAACTTTGAAGTCAGTCCTCAGGCTTTGTTCTCCTTCAACACTATGTTGACTATTGTGAGTCTTTGCCTCTCCATATAAACTTTAAAATAAGTTTGTTAATATTAAAAAAAAAAAGAACTTGATGGAGTGCATTAATTGTATAGATAAACTTGGAAACCAGTGACCTCTTGAGCTTAGCAGGAGATAGACCATGGACATCAGTTGTCACAGTGGTGCCTCTGGCAGAACCTATTGCAAATCCCTAGGCAAAATGAGACCTCAAGGATCTGAGAGATGTCTAAGAAGTACTTGATACATCCCTTGGGTATGGTTTATTAAGTGTCCACCTGTCTGAAAGCTGGGGAATCTAGATAAGGGAGGGAAAATTAGTTATGATAAAACATATCAACAAACATGAATAAATGTTGTAAAACTAATTGTCATGGCTCATATACAATATGCCCAACAGAGGGACCATCAAAAGGAAAGCATCAGTTATGTTTATTGTGAAATGTTTTATTCAAAATAAAGCAATGAGAGGGGAAGACACAATGAGAAAATTACCATTTTTTAAATGGTAACCTTCTTACAAAATAGAATAGGGTTTATATTCTAAGTAGTATATTGAAAAGTAAAACATTGGGGTGCCTGGGTGGCTCAGTGGTTTGGGCTGCTGCCTTCGGCTCGGGTCTTGATCTCAGGGTCCTGGAATTGAGCCCTGCATCGGGCTCTCTGCTCCGCAGGAAGCCTGCTTCTCTCTCTCTCTCTCTCTCTGCCTGTCTCTCTGCCTACTTGTGATCTCTGTCTGTCAAATAAATAAATAAAATCTTTTTAAAAAAAAGAAAAGAAAGGTAAAACATTAAAAAATAAAATTTAAATTTACAAAAATTATGTAATTTTTAAAAAAGGTTAAAAAGAGCAGAACCATTTTTCTTGTAACTGGAAAATACATTCTATATATATCTATCAAAAATAACTTGTCGGGTGCCTGGGTGGTTTGTGGGTTAAGCCGCTGCCTTAAGTTCAGGTCATGATCTCAGGGATCTGGGTTGGAGCCCCACATTGGGCTCTCTGCTCAACGGGGAGCCTGATACCTCCTCTCTCTCTTTGCCTGCCTCTCTGCCTACTTGTAATCTCTCTCTCTGTCATAAATAAATAAAATATTTAAAAAAAAATAACTTGTCATGGGGGCACCTGGGTGGCTCAGTGGGTTAAAGCCTCTACCTTTGGCTCAGGTCATGATCCCAGAATCCTTGGATCGAGTCCCACATCGGGCTCTCAGCTCAGCAGGGAGCCTGCTTCCCCCCTCTCACTCTGCCTGACCCTGCCTACTTGTGATCTCTGTCAAAGAAATAAATAAAATCTTTTATAAAAAAATTTAAAAAAATAACTTGTCATGTCTGGAATCAGGAGCATATGGAAAAACATAATATCTGAGGACAATACTTCTGCCATGTTTTGTGCCTTGTTAATATTTTTAAACAGTCAGGCAACTTTTAGCTTTATTGAAATACCTACTAAGAGACTAGCAGTGCCTTTTGGAGCCCTATGACTATAAAAAGTAATTGCAAATATTCAAAATGTTTAGTATGGTGTCACTATTTAGGGCCACCACCAAGCATGTTTCAGAAGTAAGCATAACTGTTACACTTCTGTAAGGCAAAAGGGCATGTTTTCAGGAGTTCCATCTGCTGTACCAGGAAGTGAATCAAGTAATGAATTTTGTCTATAAAATAATTCACTTTTCAATTTAACATTCCTCATTCCACATTATAATAATAAAAACTAGGAGGAGACTAAAACAAACAAACAACAACAACTACAACAACCAGCTTTTCCTTCAGTGGAAAAGTAAATAGAACCTTATGAGTAGCCTGAAATTTATTTTTAAATATTTTTAAGATAAGCGTTTCTGTTAGAAAACCATATATTTTATATAGCTAAGAAATAACAGGCAAAGTTTTATTAACGTCTAAAAAGTCTAGTTACTTCTATTTATCTATTAACTCATCTCTTTATGAAGTAGAACATGATCACACCTATTGTATCTACCCAAGTTTGTATGCTTTGGTTATTTTATGTTTGCTATTTCCTTGCTTAATTTTTACAATATTTGATACATAATAGTATCTTTAAGTCCATCTACGGTTTCACAGAATTTGTTTGAACTTCATCAATATGTACAATACTTTTTGCACGTTGATTAAAAATTACGAGATATGGGGGCTCCTGGGTGGCTCAGTGGTTTAGGCTTCTGCCTTCGGCTCAGGTCATGATTTCAGGGTCCTGGGATGGAGCCCCACATCGGGCTCTCTGCTCAGCGGGGAGCCTGCTCCCCCACCCCTCTCTCTGCCTGCCTCTCTACCTACTTTTGATCTGTCAAATGGGTAAATAAGCTCTTTCAAAAAAGATTTACTAGGTGTGAAATACACCGAGGCTATGGGAAGGAAAATGATTTCACCTGATCTGACTAGGAAGTGGTTGAAGCCTGAATTAAAGTGCTACAAAAAGAGTCAAGACCTGGGAAATATATGGGTAAAAAATCCCTAGAAAAACAGCAATAATAACGGGCTGCTCTGTATTGATCCAGATCCTGCGGTAGGCAAAGAAGAGCTGGTTTTAGCCAGAGGATGATCTCCGTTTGTCTTCATGATCTGGCATTTCCTGCAAGCCAGGCATGGGGCTCTGCACTAGAGCTGCAAATGCTGGGGGGCCCTCACTGTCCCTTTTCTCTTCTCAGGGGGACAACGGGCATGTCCATGGTGCAGTGTGACAGGTTTTACCACAGGGAGATAAAAGACTGCCAAGGGTAGGTTGGAGCTGGGAAAAGGCACTTAGGAACAGATTTTGAGGGGAGGTGATAGACAAGGGCAAAGCGAAGAATGGGGATGAGTGTGTCACTTTCAAAGTGCCAGGAGGCAGCACCGTGCATTCGGGAATCTACAGCAAGTTCAGGACAACGGGCAGCTGATCTGGCAGCATCACCTGGGGATGGAGGCTGAGCCCCGGGGTTAACACTGGGGGTGAGCTGGTTTGTATACTATGCCGAGAAGGTGAGGTACTACACTGTGGGGGCACAGGGAGCTACCAGAAAATTTCAAATATCAGAATCGTCACCATCATAGAGTATTTAATTGCAACCTAGCTTTCATCAAGGGTAAGATGCACTATAGTTTATGTTCGACTAAGAAAGAGAAATGCTGTCAGTTAAACTAGGATATGTCATCAAGTGCAAGAGTTATTAGAATGGGGGGGGGAGGACAAATCTTAGAACAAGTAAACTGTGGTACTAGAATAATTAAGAAAGGTCGAACACTTGGATCAACTAAAAAAGTGATTATTGCTTACCATGTGCCCCAAACTATATTAAGTCTTAGAACAAGAGACGATTTCATCTTGATGCCCCGAAGCTGTTAGACCCAAGGTACAGAGGGCAGTAGCCAACGACCAGCAGGCCCCAAGTGCCATGTGCAGACTCGAAGAGCAACTGCCTTTGAGAGAGGAAACGGTTGAGAGTGGGCTTTCTGAGGAAGAGAATTACTAGCTGGGAAAGTAGGAACATTGACACAGAATCAGAATGGATGCCCCTACGTGACAGAGTTGGTGAAACTTCCCTTCTAAGACATCTTGAGGCTCCTCAGAAATGTATTCTTCATTTTGGACGGAACATTCAGGATAAATATGATCTGTTCGAGTTCCTGGTTCTCTCATCAGGTCTGTTTCTTAGGATTCACTGGCACAAGATAAGGGTTTTGATAGTCCAGGGTAAATCCTGACAAAAGCAAAGCACGGTATCTATGAAAAACTAACCACTCAGAAGAGAACAACAGATAAAAGGCCAGGCCGACCTGACCCTGCAGGATAGGTAAGGTTGGTCTGGCAACAGGGGTAGAGGGGAAGTGCCCATCCTCTGCTAGAAGAGCTAGAGAAGACCCCTTCCGGAGAGACCACCAGGAGAGGAGAGCAGTAGGTGCTGATGATGAAGAATATTTTAATCAGCAGATAAGGTCAAAATGACAAAGTTCCAGGATCAGAGTAAACATATGGGATTAAAAAATAAAAATTAAAAAAAAAATTTTTTTTGAAAGGACTTTTTTTTTAAAGGACTTTAAACAAAAGTCCTTTCTAAGAGACAGTTGGCTGTTTAAACCAAAAGTACAACTCACTGAGAGAATCGCCGCATTATTTATTGGGGTAGAAAGGACCTGGAATGCAGAAAGACCCATTCTGCAGAAGAAAAAATAGAATCACTAACAGGCCTCATGCCTCGCACAGCCAGTGGCTAGAATCCCTGCCTCATGAGACCCTGTGCTAGAAGGCCGCTAGAACCATCTCAACTATGTTCGTCTTTCTTGGAAGCCAACAAGTGTCTGCCAGGTTAAGAGCACGGTAACAATCAGTCACGTTATGTTATAATGATTGTCGGTATCTTTAAAAGCCTTGTCAAGTTCCTTTTTGAGTAACCCTCACCCCACCCTTAGAGAAATTGATCTGTGGTTCACCTCTTTGAAATACCTCATTGTTGTTTCACATTTACAATAGCCAAAAAAAAAAAAAAAAAAGCATTTTATTAACAAAGTGTTCAGAAGGGGGCGCCACTGTGAACAATGAGAGTTTTCGCTGCCCTGACAGTTTTGTTGCAGAAACAGCAGAAAGCACTCAGGTCAGACACAGCCAAGGGCTGGAGGGATTTTTAAAATTACAAAAACCGAACCAAATCAAACCAAAACAAAAATCAAAACCAATGTCCAAGATTTCAAGTTTGCTACTAAAGGTATGACATTCTCCTAAGACATGGGAGTGACTTGATCAATATATTTATATATTTATATTTGAAGAAGAAGGAACTATTTGATGCAGCAAAACCATAGTGCAAGGACCAATGCCGCGCTTCCCAGAGAACCCCAAGCTCTTTTTCTAGAATGGCCATATGCCTATGCATCAGGCGTCCTCTTTTCACTCCCTTTGTGGATCACCTACCATGGAGGTCATGGAATAACCAATAACCAAAAAAGAAACAAAAAACCAAAACATCCAGGTCTAAGTGATTCGTGGGTGCCATCATGCAATGGCGGACCCTGCCTGGAGAGGAGGAGACTGCTTAAACAGATGGCGGGCAAGCATCTCAGCCCAGGCCTGTGCTGGGGAAGCTGGTTCCCGGCTTTGGGCACAATCAGGAAGCCAGCGAAGTGACCCGAGAGTGCAGCCGGGGTTTAGGGCTGATGATGTTTTTGCGGCCAGGCAGCAGGTGGACACCCGCTCGGGGAGCCAGGCTAGGAGGCCGCTCAGCGCTGGCGCTGGCCACCCTCGCAAGCCCCCCGGGCTTTCCCGGTGCCCGTGCCCCGGGCCCGCGCCTCAGGACGGAGGGGGAGGTGGGCGAGGGCGTGGGCGGTCCGGAGAAGGGGCTTTGCTAATTGCAGAATCCGGGAGTGAGCTCGCGGAGGACGCAGCGGAGAGTCTGAGAGGAGGTGGAGGAGCTGGCGGAGGAGGGGCGCGCAGCTCCGCTGTGCTCTGCTGCAGCCCAGTCCACACTGCAGGACACCCGCACTCCCGCGCTCCAGCCCAGCTCCTGAGGCCGCACTGTCCCGCTCCCAGGGCCCGCTGCCCCGCCCTGCCCCATGGCTTCTCAGGACGACCCTCTGCGAGCAGGTAAAGTGACACCGCGCTGCGCCCTCACATGGAGCAGAAAGCGCGGGCCGCGAGCTCGCGGGGGTGTCGGGACCCAGCCTCCCGCGACCACCGGGGCAGCGGGACCACCCCGGACGACGCGCCACACCCGGGTCCCCACGGGGTCGGGCCGGGGATGGAGCCAGGCGAGGTGCCCCCCGCAGCGAGCGCAATAGCCCCCTTCACGCGCGTGTGCCGAGGACCCCCTTCCCTCATCCCGAGCTGTGGCCCCGCCACTTTTGTACTGGACTTGGGATCCCAGGTAGAAACTAGTCCCTCAGACCTCCCTGGCAGCAAGGAGCACAGGGAGGGATTCTCAGTTTTTCCGCCCCCCCTCCCCCCTCCTCCCCTGGCTCTTCCTCTCCACATTCACATGCCTTCTGGCCTCCCTTTCCTCTCCTCATTGTCACTTTTATTAAATGGTTTTGTTCTGCATGTTGACCCGCAGAGCGATTTCATGAATGAATATACATACAGGAAACTGAGTCGGAGCCCACCTGTGGAGGCCTTTCATTAGAATGGTCTCTGGTTCTAGCCTCAGTTCAGAATACTGCCTGTACCTGAGGACCGAGTCCAGATGTTTCTTTCCTCTCTGACTTGAATTTGAAATATATACCATTCATTTGTTGATGGGCATCTAGGTTCTTTCCATAGTTTGGCTATTGTGGATATTGCTTTCTATAAACATTTGGTGCACGTGCCCCTTTGGATCATATAGTAGTCTTCTTTACCTCTATCAGAACCCCAGGAAGCTTTATTTATTTATTTACTCACATAAACGGGTGATCCAACACATCTTTTTTTGATGTTCAAATGTATTATAATGTCTTACCGCTTAACACTATGCTTACTGCTCTCTTTCACTGTCTGACTAAATCCTCATCATCACTATGCCATTTAATCAGAAAGAACATTTGAACTCAGAATTCTCTCCATATCAGGGAATGAAGACTCCACCCTTCTGTTTGTGCAGGTAAAATAAATGTTGATATTGTCTGTCCTGCACATACCCCATCCTGTTCACCAGAATATTCACCATCAAAATAGATACAAAATAAAAACCATACCTCACCACTTCTATTACCACCCAGTATGCTAAAAACACCATCATATGTTCCTGAATTATTGACTTGATTGATAACCCCACTTCCACACATACTGCACTCCTTTCTCCCTGCAAATTTATTTTGGTACAGCAACTTAACCTAAAAATCAAGTCAGATGATTTTATTCTGCTTTTGAAAGTCTTTTGGTATCTTCCCCTTTCATATTAAATAAAAACTGAAGGCGTTTCAATGTACTAGAGGGTCATACATCAATACGTTCTTCCTCTCTCCACCACTATGAACTCCTGATTGGCCTCCTTGTTTTTCCTCAAAAGTAACAGACCAGCTGTTCACACAAAGTCTATATACTTACTTGCTCTGCCTAGAGCAATCTTTTCCTTTAATATTTGTATAACACACTCCTTCACTTCCTGGGTATTTGTGCAAATGAGTAAAAAGCCTGTATTAAGTGGATATTTTAAAAGCTAAATGAATGGCTTAATAGTTGTATATAGGGGGAAAGGGAACATATTTTCCACGGTTTAGAAGTGGAGTTCTTTTATAGAGTTCTTGTACAAGCCTACACTATGGAACGATAATGGGCAGTTGTACATTGCAATTATACAAACACTTTGGTAATTTATATCCTTTTTTGGTAATTCATGACTGGACCATTTAATTCCTTAGGAGCATTATAGCATTTCAACTTTTCATGTTCAATAAACTTATTGGGGTTGCTCCCTTTTTTATTCAAATGGAGAAATAGTCATGATTTCATCTAAAGAAAGTGTTATTGATTGTGTTGTTTTCCAGGAATGAGTCGCACATGCTAGTTTAAAAGTTTTGTTAAATTCCCAAGTGTGTCACCGATAAAAGCCTTTTGTAGATTAGTAACTTGCTCAAAACAGAAAAGTTATGTAACACTCAATTGTTATACTATCTTTGTTTCCATCTTGCATTGTAATAACACCCATCTTAACTCTATTTAAGACAAGTCATCGCCAGATGGCTTTCTGGCATTGATTGCATGATATGAAATCTAGTATAACTAAAAGTTTTTGGTTTTAGTAGCCTATAAATCAATTTAGAAAAATATATGTATTTGAATATAAGGTAAAGTTTTAAATTATTTGGCAATAGTAAACTAAACTTTTTTTTGGTAAATTTTTATTTTCTAAAATTTCATTGAGCTCTTTTGCAATAAGAAACAAGTTACAAAAAATTAAGGTTTATTTACCCCAATTCAAAATTATTAGGAATATAATCATAGAGGTTGAAGTATTTAAAATATGGAACCCCAAATATTTTATTAGGTAAATTCTTGAATGCTGAGCATTCACTGTTAAAATATACTACTACTATTGATAGACTGGTAGAAGCCTAAAATCAAATATTTATTAAATATTTATATCCATATCTTTTCATGGCTTGGTAATTCATTTCTCTAGCATTAAATAAGATTCCATTGTTTGCA
Source organism: Mustela nivalis (assembly GCF_964662115.1). Classification (NCBI taxonomy): domain Eukaryota; kingdom Metazoa; phylum Chordata; class Mammalia; order Carnivora; family Mustelidae; genus Mustela; species Mustela nivalis. The sequence continues at coordinate 46,613 of NW_028134728.1, read as the reverse complement.
TGTACTACACTTTATTTGAACTTTCACCTATGGAAGGATATCTTGGTTGCTTCCAAGCTTTTGTCAGTAATGAATAAAACTACTATAGACATCTTTGTGGGTATAGGTTTCATCTTCTTTGGATAAATACCAAGAACTGCTACTGCTGAATCATCTGGCAAGAATATGTTTAGTTTTGTAAGAAACTGCCAAGTTGTTTTCCATTCTTTATTCTCAATAGACATGGAAGAACATTCCTGTTGCTCCACATCCTCACCAACATTTCGTGTTCTGTTGTCAGTGTTCTGGATTCTGGGTATGTACTGGTGTCTCTTTTTTGTTTTAATTTGCATTTTCCTGATGACATATGACGTGAAGCATCTTTTTATATGCTTATTTGCCATCTGTAATATTTTCTTTTGTGAGGTATCTGCTAAGGTCTTTGGCTCATTTGTAATCAGGTTTTTCCACGATTGTTGAGTTTTAAGGGGTCTTTGTGTCTTTTTGATTAACAGTCCTTTGCCAGATGTGTATTTTGCAAATTTTTTCTCACAGTCTGTGCTTTGCCTTTTCATTCTCTTGGCATTGTTTCACAGAGTAGACATTTTTAAATTCAGTGCTTGTGCTTTTGTAGCTAAAGTTATTTCCAAAACCAAGGTCATTTAAATTTTCTTCTATATTACCTTCTACATGTTTCATGTTTAGGTTTATAATTTAATCTGAGTTAATTTTTGTGAAGAGTGTATGATATCTGCCTGGATTTATTTTATTTTATTATTTATTTTATTTTTATTTTATATTTTTACATTTAGCTTCACCATTACTCCAGAACCATTTGTTTGAAAGATTGTATTTTGCTCTCTTGTATTGCTTTTGCTTTTATATTAAATATAAAATATAATTGATAATATATATTCTGTTCCTTTAATCTAGTCTTTCTGTGGTATTACAATATCTTGCTTCCAATTATCGTTATGGTATACTTTTTTTAAAGGTTTATTTATTTATTTGACAGAGAGAGAGATCACAAATAGGCAGAGAGACAGACAGAGAGAGAAATGAGGAGAAGCAGGCTCCCTGCTGAGCAGAGAGCCCAATATGGGACTCGACCCCAGGCCCCTGGGATCATGACCTGAGCCAAAGGCAGAAGCTTAACCCACTGAGCCAACCAACCAGGCGCCCCATCGTTATGGTAAACTTTGAAGTCAGTCCTCAGGCTTTGTTCTCCTTCAACACTATGTTGACTATTGTGAGTCTTTGCCTCTCCATATAAACTTTAAAATAAGTTTGTTAATATTAAAAAAAAAAGAACTTGATGGAGTGCATTAATTGTATAGATAAACTTGGAAACCAGTGACCTCTTGAGCTTAGCAGGAGATAGACCATGGACATCAGTTGTCACAGTGGTGCCTCTGGCAGAACCTATTGCAAATCCCTAGGCAAAATGAGACCTCAAGGATCTGAGAGATGTCTAAGAAGTACTTGATACATCCCTTGGGTATGGTTTATTAAGTGTCCACCTGTCTGAAAGCTGGGGAATCTAGATAAGGGAGGGAAAATTAGTTATGATAAAACATATCAACAAACATGAATAAATGTTGTAAAACTAATTGTCATGGCTCATATACAATATGCCCAACAGAGGGACCATCAAAAGGAAAGCATCAGTTATGTTTATTGTGAAATGTTTTATTCAAAATAAAGCAATGAGAGGGGAAGACACAATGAGAAAATTACCATTTTTTAAATGGTAACCTTCTTACAAAATAGAATGGGGTTTATATTCTAAGTAGTATATTGAAAAGTAAAACATTGGGGTGCCTGGGTGGCTCAGTGGTTTGGGCTGCTGCCTTCGGCTCGGGTCATGATCTCAGGGTCCTGGAATTGAGCCCTGCATCGGGCTCTCTGCTCCGCAGGAAGCCTGCTTCTCTCTTACTCTCTCTCTCTCTGCCTGTCTCTCTGCCTACTTGTGATCTCTGTCTGTCAAATAAATAAATAAAATCTTTTTAAAAAAAAGAAAATAAAGGTAAAACATTAAAAAATAAAATTTAAGGGGCCCCTGGGTGGCTCAGTGGTTAAGCCACTGCCTTCGGCTCGGGTCATGATCCCAGGGTCCTGGGATCGAGCCCCGCATCCGGCTCTCTGCTCAGCGGGGAGCCTGCTTCCTCCTCTCTCTCTCTGCCTGCCTCTCTGCCTACTTGTGATCTCTGTCTGTCAAATAAATAAATAAAATCTTTAAAAAAAAAAAAATAAAAAAATAAAATAAAATTTAAATTTACAAAAATTATGTAATTTTTAAAAAAGGTTAAAAAGAGCAGAACCATTTTTCTTGTAACTGGAAAATACATTCTATATATATCTATCAAAAATAACTTGTCGGGTGCCTGGGTGGTTTGTGGGTTAAGCCGCTGCCTTCAGCTCAGGTCATGATCTCAGGGTCCAGGGATGGAGCCCCACATTGGGCTCTCTGCTCAACGGGGAGCCTGCTACCTCCTCTCTCTCTTTGCCTGCCTCTCTGCCTACTTGTAATCTCTCTCTCTGTCAAATAAATAAATAAAATCTTTAAAAAAAATAACTTGTCATGGGGGCACCTGGGTGGCTCAGTGGGTTAAAGCCTCTACCTTTGGCTCAGGTCATGATCCCAGAATCCTTGGATCGAGTCCCACATCGGGCTCTCAGCTCAGCAGGGAGCCTGCTTCCCCCCTCTCACTCTGCCTGACCCTGCCTACTTGTGATCTCTGTCAAAGAAATAAATAAAATCTTTTATAAAAAAATTTTAAAAAATAACTTGTCATGTCTGGAATCAGGAGCATATGGAAAAAAATAATATCTGAGGACAATACTTCTGCCATGTTTTGTGCCTTGTTAATATTTTTAAACAGTCAGGCAACTTTTAGCTTTATTGATATACCTACTAAGAGACTAGCAGTGCCTTTTGGAGCCCTATGACTATAAAAAGTAATTGCAAATATTCAAAATGTTTAGTATGGTGTCACTATTTAGGGCCACCACCAAGCATGTTTCAGAAGTAAGCATAACTGTTACACTTCTGTAAGGCAAAAGGGCATGTTTTCAGGAGTTCCATCTGCTGTACCAGGAAGTGAATCAAGTAATGAATTTTGTCTATAAAATAATTCACTTTTCAATTTAACATTCCTCATTCCACATTATAATAATAAAAACTAGGAGGAGACTAAAACAAACAAACAACTACAACTACAACAACCAGCTTTTCCTTCAGTGGAAAAGTAAATAGAACCTTATGAGTAGCCTGAAATTTATTTTTAAATATTTTTAAGATAAGCGTTTTTGTTAGAAAACCATATATTTTATATAGCTAAGAAATAACAGGCAAAGTTTTATTAACGTCTAAAAAGTCTAGTTACTTCTATTTATCTATTAACTCATCTCTTTATGAAGTAGAACATGATCACACCTATTGTATCTACCCAAGTTTGTATGCTTTGGTTATTTTATGTTTGCTATTTCCTTGCTTAATTTTTACAATATTTGATACATAATAGTATCTTTAAGTCCATCTACGGTTTCACAGAATTTGTTTGAACTTCATCAATATGTACAATACTTTTTGCACGTTGATTAAAAATTACGAGATATGGGGGCTCCTGGGTGGCTCAGTGGTTTAGGCTTCTGCCTTCGGCTCAGGTCATGATTTCAGGGTCCTGGGATGGAGCCCCACATCGGGCTCTCTGCTCAGCGGGGAGCCTGCTCCCCCACCCCTCTCTCTGCCTGCCTCTCTACCTACTTTTGATCTGTCAAATGGGTAAATAAGCTCTTTCAAAAAAGATTTACTAGGTGTGAAATACACCGAGGCTATGGGAAGGAAAATGATTTCACCTGATCTGACTAGGAAGTGGTTGAAGCCTGAATTAAAGTGCTACAAAAAGAGTCAAGACCTGGGAAATATATGGGTAAAAAATCCCTAGAAAAACAGCAATAATAACGGGCTGCTCTGTATTGATCCAGATCCTGCGGTAGGCAAAGAAGAGCTGGTTTTAGCCAGAGGATGATCTCCGTTTGTCTTCATGATCTGGCATTTCCTGCAAGCCAGGCATGGGGCTCTGCACTAGAGCTGCAAATGCTGGGGGGCCCTCACTGTCCCTTTTCTCTTCTCAGGGGGACAACGGGCATGTCCATGGTGCAGTGTGACAGGTTTTACCACAGGGAGATAAAAGACTGCCAAGGGTAGGTTGGAGCTGGGAAAAGGCACTTAGGAACAGATTTTGAGGGGAGGTGATAGACAAGGGCAAAGCGAAGAATGGGGATGAGTGTGTCACTTTCAAAGTGCCAGGAGGCAGCACAGTGCATTCGGGAATCTACAGCAAGTTCAGGACAACGGGCAGCTGATCTGGCAGCATCACCTGGGGATGGAGGCTGAGCCCCGGGGTTAACACTGGGGGTGAGCTGGTTTGTATACTATGCCAAGAAGGTGAGGTACTACACTGTGGGGGCACAGGGAGCTACCGGAAAATTTCAAATATCAGAATCGTCACCATCATAGAGTATTTAATTGCAACCTAGCTTTCATCAAGGGTAAGATGCACTATAGTTTATGTTCGACTAAGAAAGAGAAATGCTGTCAGTTAAACTAGGATATGTCATCAAGTGCAAGAGTTATTAGAATGGGGGCGGGGGGAGGACAAATCTTAGAACAAGTAAACTGTGGTACTAGAATAATTAAGAAAGGTCGAACACTTGGATCAACTAAAAAAGTGATTATTGCTTACCATGTGCCCCAAACTATATTAAGTCTTAGAACAAGAGACGATTTCATCTTGATGCCCCGAAGCTGTTAGACCCAAGGTACAGAGGGCAGTAGCCAACGACCAGCAGGCCCCAAGTGCCATGTGCAGACTCGAAGAGCAACTGCCTTTGAGAGAGGAAACGGTTGAGAGTGGGCTTTCTGAGGAAGAGAATTACTAGCTGGGAAAGTAGGAACATTGACACAGAATCAGAATGGATGCCCCTACGTGACAGAGTTGGTGAAACTTCCCTTCTAAGACATCTTGAGGCTCCTCAGAAATGTATTCTTCATTTTGGACGGAACATTCAGGATAAATATGATCTGTTCGAGTTCCTGGTTCTCTCATCAGGTCTGTTTCTTAGGATTCACTGGCACAAGATAAGGGTTTTGATAGTCCAGGGTAAATCCTGACAAAAGCAAAGCACGGTATCTATGAAAAACTAACCACTCAGAAGAGAACAACAGATAAAAGGCCAGGCCGACCTGACCCTGCAGGATAGGTAAGGTTGGTCTGGCAACAGGGGTAGAGGGGAAGTGCCCATCCTCTGCTAGAAGAGCTAGAGAAGACCCCTTCCGGAGAGACCACCAGGAGAGGAGAGCAGTAGGTGCTGATGATGAAGAATATTTTAATCAGCAGATAAGGTCAAAATGACAAAGTTCCAGGATCAGAGTAAACATATGGGATTAAAAAATAAAAATTAAAAAAAAATTTTTTTTGAAAGGACTTTTTTTTTAAAGGACTTTAAACAAAAGTCCTTTCTAAGAGACAGTTGGCTGTTTAAACCAAAAGTACAACTCACTGAGAGAATCGCCGCATTATTTATTGGGGTAGAAAGGACCTGGAATGCAGAAAGACCCATTCTGCAGAAGAAAAAATAGAATCACTAACAGGCCTCATGCCTCGCACAGCCAGTGGCTAGAATCCCTGCCTCATGAGACCCTGTGCTAGAAGGCCGCTAGAACCATCTCAACTATGTTCGTCTTTCTTGGAAGCCAACAAGTGTCTGCCAGGTTAAGAGCACGGTAACAATCAGTCACATTATGTTATAATGATTGTCGGTATCTTTAAAAGCCTTGTCAAGTTCCTTTTTGAGTAACCCTCACCCCACCCTTAGAGAAATTGATCTGTGGTTCACCTCTTTGAAATACCTCATTGTTGTTTCACATTTACAATAGCCAAAAAAAAAAAAAAAAAGCTTTTTATTAACAAAGTGTTCAGAAGGGGGCGCCACTGTGAACAATGAGAGTTTTCGCTGCCCTGACAGTTTTGTTGCAGAAACAGCAGAAAGCACTCAGGTCAGACACAGCCAAGGGCTGGAGGGATTTTTAAAATTACAAAAACCGAACCAAATCAAACCAAAACAAAAATCAAAACCAATGTCCAAGATTTCAAGTTTGCTACTAAAGGTATGACATTCTCCTAAGACATGCGAGTGACTTGATCAATATATTTATATATTTATATTTGAAGAAGAAGGAACTATTTGATGCAGCAAAACCATAGTGCAAGGACCAATGCCGCGCTTCCCAGAGAACCCCAAGCTCTTTTTCTAGAATGGCCATATGCCTATGCATCAGGCGTCCTCTTTTCACTCCCTTTGTGGATCACCTACCATGGAGGTCATGGAATAACCAATAACCAAAAAAGAAACAAAAAACCAAAACATCCAGGTCTAAGTGATTCATGGGTGCCATCATGCAATGGCGGACCCTGCCTGGAGAGGAGGAGACTGCTTAAACAGATGGCGGGCAAGCATCTCAGCCCAGGCCTGTGCTGGGGAAGCTGGTTCCCGGCTTTGGGCACAATCAGGAAGCCAGCGAAGTGACCCGAGAGTGCAGCCGGGGTTTAGGGCTGATGATGTTTTTGCGGCCAGGCAGCAGGTGGACACCCGCTCGGGGAGCCAGGCTAGGAGGCCGCTCAGCGCTGGCGCTGGCCACCCTCGCAAGCCCCCCGGGCTTTCCCGGTGCCCGTGCCCCGGGCCCGCGCCTCAGGACGGAGGGGGAGGTGGGCGAGGGCGTGGGCGGTCCGGAGAAGGGGCTTTGCTAATTGCAGAATCCGGGAGTGAGCTCGCGGAGGACGCAGCGGAGAGTCTGAGAGGAGGTGGAGGAGCTGGCGGAGGAGGGGCGCGCAGCTCCGCTGTGCTCTGCTGCAGCCCAGTCCACACTGCAGGACACCCGCACTCCCGCGCTCCAGCCCAGCTCCTGAGGCCGCACTGTCCCGCTCCCAGGGCCCGCTGCCCCGCCCTGCCCCATGGCTTCTCAGGACGACCCTCTGCGAGCAGGTAAAGTGACACCGCGCTGCGCCCTCACATGGAGCAGAAAGCGCGGGCCGCGAGCTCGCGGGGGTGTCGGGACCCAGCCTCCCGCGACCACCGGGGCAGCGGGACCACCCCGGACGATGCGCCACACCCGGGTCCCCACGGGGTCGGGCCGGGGATGGAGCCAGGCGAGGTGCCCCCCGCAGCGAGCGCAATAGCCCCCTTCACGCGCGTGTGCCGAGGACCCCCTTCCCTCATCCCGAGCTGTGGCCCCGCCACTTTTGTACTGGACTTGGGATCCCAGGTAGAAACTAGTCCCTCAGACCTCCCTGGCAGCAAGGAGCACAGGGAGGGATTCTCAGTTTTTCCGCCCCCCCTCCCCCCTCCTCCCCTGGCTCTTCCTCTCCACATTCACATGCCTTCTGGCCTCCCTTTCCTCTCCTCATTGTCACTTTTATTAAATGGTTTTGTTCTGCATGTTGACCCGCAGAGCGATTTCATGAATGAATATACATACAGGAAACTGAGTCGGAGCCCACCTGTGGAGGCCTTTCATTAGAATGGTCTCTGGTTCTAGCCTCAGTTCAGAATACTGCCTGTACCTGAGGACCGAGTCCAGATGTTTCTTTCCTCTCTGACTTGAATTTGAAATATATACCATTCATTTGTTGATGGGCATCTAGGTTCTTTCCATAGTTTGGCTATTGTGGATATTGCTTTCTATAAACATTTGGTGCACGTGCCCCTTTGGATCATATAGTAGTCTTCTTTACCTCTATCAGAACCCCAGGAAGCTTTATTTATTTATTTACTCACATAAACGGGTGATCCAACACATCTTTTTTTGATGTTCAAATGTATTATAATGTCTTACCGCTTAACACTATGCTTACTGCTCTCTTTCACTGTCTGACTAAATCCTCATCATCACTATGCCATTTAATCAGAAAGAACATTTGAACTCAGAATTCTCTCCATATCAGGGAATGAAGACTCCACCCTTCTGTTTGTGCAGGTAAAATAAATGTTGATATTGTCTGTCCTGCACATACCCCATCCTGTTCACCAGAATATTCACCATCAAAATAGATACAAAATAAAAACCATACCTCACCACTTCTATTACCACCCAGTATGCTAAAAACACCATCATATGTTCCTGAATTATTGACTTGATTGATAACCCCACTTCCACACATACTGCACTCCTTTCTCCCTGCAAATTTATTTTGGTACAGCAACTTAACCTAAAAATCAAGTCAGATGATTTTATTCTGCTTTTGAAAGTCTTTTGGTATCTTCCCCTTTCATATTAAATAAAAACTGAAGGCGTTTCAATGTACTAGAGGGTCATACATCAATACGTTCTTCCTCTCTCCACCACTATGAACTCCTGATTGGCCTCCTTGTTTTTCCTCAAAAGTAACAGACCAGCTGTTCACACAAAGTCTATATACTTACTTGCTCTGCCTAGAGCAATCTTTTCCTTTAATATTTGTATAACACACTCCTTCACTTCCTGGGTATTTGTGCAAATGAGTAAAAAGCCTGTATTAAGTGGATATTTTAAAAGCTAAATGAATGGCTTAATAGTTGTATATAGGGGGAAAGGGAACATATTTTCCACGGTTTAGAAGTGGAGTTCTTTTATAGAGTTCTTGTACAAGCCTACATTATGGAACGATAATGGGCAGTTGTACATTGCAATTATACAAACACTTTGGTAATTTATATCCTTTTTTGGTAATTCATGACTGGACCATTTAATTCCTTAGGAGCATTATAGCATTTCAACTTTTCATGTTCAATAAACTTATTGGGGTTGCTCCCTTTTTTATTCAAATGGAGAAATAGTCATGATTTCATCTAAAGAAAGTGTTATTGATTGTGTTGTTTTCCAGGAATGAGTCGCACATGCTAGTTTAAAAGTTTTGTTAAATTCCCAAGTGTGTCACCGATAAAAGCCTTTTGTAGATTAGTAACTTGCTCAAAACAGAAAAGTTATGTAACACTCAATTGTTATACTATCTTTGTTTCCATCTTGCATTGTAATAACACCCATCTTAACTCTATTTAAGACAAGTCATCGCCAGATGGCTTTCTGGCATTGATTGCATGATATGAAATCTAGTATAACTAAAAGTTTTTGGTTTTAGTAGCCTATAAATCAATTTAGAAAAATATATGTATTTGAATATAAGGTAAAGTTTTAAATTATTTGGCAATAGTAAACTAAACTTTTTTTTGGTAAATTTTTATTTTCTAAAATTTCATTGAGCTCTTTTGCAATAAGAAACAAGTTACAAAAAATTAAGGTTTATTTACCCCAATTCAAAATTATTAGGAATATAATCATAGAGGTTGAAGTATTTAAAATATGGAACCCCAAATATTTTATTAGGTAAATTCTTGAATGCTGAGCATTCACTGTTAAAATATACTACTACTATTGATAGACTGGTAGAAGCCTAAAATCAAATATTTATTAAATATTTATATCCATATCTTTTCATGGCTTGGTAATTCATTTCTCTAGCATTAAATAAGATTCCATTGTTTGCATGTACTACACTTTATTTGAACTTTCACCTATGGAAGGATATCTTGGTTGCTTCCAAGCTTTTGTCAGTAATGAATAAAACTACTATAGACATCTTTGTGGGTATAGGTTTCATCTTCTTTGGATAAATACCAAGAACTGCTACTGCTGAATCATCTGGCAAGAATATGTTTAGTTTTGTAAGAAACTGCCAAGTTGTTTTCCATTCTTTATTCTCAATAGACATGGAAGAACATTCCTGTTGCTCCACATCCTCACCAACATTTCGTGTTCTGTTGTCAGTGTTCTGGATTCTGGGTATGTACTGGTGTCTCTTTTTTGTTTTAATTTGCATTTTCCTGATGACATATGACGTGAAGCATCTTTTTATATGCTTATTTGCCATCTGTAATATTTTCTTTTGTGAGGTATCTGCTAAGGTCTTTGGCTCATTTGTAATCAGGTTTTTCCACGATTGTTGAGTTTTAAGGGGTCTTTGTGTCTTTTTGATTAACAGTCCTTTGCCAGATGTGTATTTTGCAAATTTTTTCTCACAGTCTGTGCTTTGCCTTTTCATTCTCTTGGCATTGTTTCACAGAGTAGACATTTTTAAATTCAGTGCTTGTGCTTTTGTAGCTAAAGTTATTTCCAAAACCAAGGTCATTTAAATTTTCTTCTATATTACCTTCTACATGTTTCATGTTTAGGTTTATAATTTAATCTGAGTTAATTTTTGTGAAGAGTGTATGATATCTGCCTGGATTTATTTTATTTTATTATTTATTTTATTTTTATTTTATATTTTTACATTTAGCTTCACCATTACTCCAGAACCATTTGTTTGAAAGATTGTATTTTGCTCTCTTGTATTGCTTTTGCTTTTATATTAAATATAAAATATAATTGATAATATATATTCTGTTCCTTTAATCTAGTCTTTCTGTGGTATTACAATATCTTGCTTCCAATTATCGTTATGGTATACTTTTTTTAAAGGTTTATTTATTTATTTGACAGAGAGAGAGATCACAAATAGGCAGAGAGACAGACAGAGAGAGAAATGAGGAGAAGCAGGCTCCCTGCTGAGCAGAGAGCCCAATATGGGACTCGACCCCAGGCCCCTGGGATCATGACCTGAGCCAAAGGCAGAAGCTTAACCCACTGAGCCAACCAACCAGGCGCCCCATCGTTATGGTAAACTTTGAAGTCAGTCCTCAGGCTTTGTTCTCCTTCAACACTATGTTGACTATTGTGAGTCTTTGCCTCTCCATATAAACTTTAAAATAAGTTTGTTAATATTAAAAAAAAAGAACTTGATGGAGTGCATTAATTGTATAGATAAACTTGGAAACCAGTGACCTCTTGAGCTTAGCAGGAGATAGACCATGGACATCAGTTGTCACAGTGGTGCCTCTGGCAGAACCTATTGCAAATCCCTAGGCAAAATGAGACCTCAAGGATCTGAGAGATGTCTAAGAAGTACTTGATACATCCCTTGGGTATGGTTTATTAAGTGTCCACCTGTCTGAAAGCTGGGGAATCTAGATAAGGGAGGGAAAATTAGTTATGATAAAACATATCAACAAACATGAATAAATGTTGTAAAACTAATTGTCATGGCTCATATACAATATGCCCAACAGAGGGACCATCAAAAGGAAAGCATCAGTTATGTTTATTGTGAAATGTTTTATTCAAAATAAAGCAATGAGAGGGGAAGACACAATGAGAAAATTACCATTTTTTAAATGGTAACCTTCTTACAAAATAGAATAGGGTTTATATTCTAAGTAGTATATTGAAAAGTAAAACATTGGGGTGCCTGGGTGGCTCAGTGGTTTGGGCTGCTGCCTTCGGCTCGGGTCATGATCTCAGGGTCCTGGAATTGAGCCCTGCATCGGGCTCTCTGCTCCGCAGGAAGCCTGCTTCTCTCTTACTCTCTCTCTCTCTGCCTGTCTCTCTGCCTACTTGTGATCTCTGTCTGTCAAATAAATAAATAAAATCTTTTTAAAAAAAAGAAAATAAAGGTAAAACATTAAAAAATAAAATTTAAATTTACAAACATTATGTAATTTTTAAAAAAGGTTAAAAAGAGCAGAACCATTTTTCTTGTAACTGGAAAATACATTCTATATATATCTATCAAAAATAACTTGTCGGGTGCCTGGGTGGTTTGTGGGTTAAGCCGCTGCCTTCAGCTCAGGTCATGATCTCAGGGTCCAGGGATGGAGCCCCACATTGGGCTCTCTGCTCAACGGGGAGCCTGCTACCTCCTCTCTCTCTTTGCCTGCCTCTCTGCCTACTTGTAATCTCTCTCTCTGTCAAATAAATAAATAAAATCTTTAAAAAAAAATAACTTGTCATGGGGGCACCTGGGTGGCTCAGTGGGTTAAAGCCTCTACCTTCGGCTCAGGTCATGATCCCAGAATCCTTGGATTGAGTCCCACATCGGGCTCTCAGCTCAGCAGGGAGCCTGCTTCCCCCCTCTCACTCTGCCTGACCCTGCCTACTTGTGATCTCTGTCAAAGAAATAAATAAAATCTTTTATAAAAAAATTTTAAAAAATAACTTGTCATGTCTGGAATCAGGAGCATATGGAAAAAAATAATATCTGAGGACAATACTTCTGCCCTGTTTTGTGCCTTGTTAATATTTTTAAACAGTCAGGCAACTTTTAGCTTTATTGATATACCTACTAAGAGACTAGCAGTGCCTTTTGGAGCCCTATGACTATAAAAAGTAATTGCAAATATTCAAAATGTTTAGTATGGTGTCACTATTTAGGGCCACCACCAAGCATGTTTCAGAAGTAAGCATAACTGTTACACTTCTGTAAGGCAAAAGGGCATGTTTTCAGGAGTTCCATCTGCTGTACCAGGAAGTGAATCAAGTAATGAATTTTGTCTATAAAATAATTCACTTTTCAATTTAACATTCCTCATTCCACATTATAATAATAAAAATTAGGAGGAGACTAAAACAAACAAACAACTACAACTACAACAACCAGCTTTTCCTTCAGTGGAAAAGTAAATAGAAACTTATGAGTAGCCTGAAATTTATTTTTAAATATTTTTAAGATAAGCGTTTTTGTTAGAAAACCATATATTTTATATAGCTAAGAAATAACAGGCAAATTTTTATTAACGTCTAAAAAGTCTAGTTACTTCTATTTATCTATTAACTCATCTCTTTATGAAGTAGAACATGATCACACCTATTGTATCTACCCAAGTTTGTATGTTTTGGTTATTTTATGTTTGCTATTTCCTTGCTTAATTTTTACAATATTTGATACATAATAGTATCTTTAAGTCCATCTACGGTTTCACAGAATTTGTTTGAACTTCATCAATATGTACAATACTTTTTGCACATTGATTAAAAATTACGAGATATGGGGGCTCCTGGGTGGCTCAGTGGTTTAGGCTTCTGCCTTCGGTCAGGTCATGATTTCAGGGTCCTGGGATGGAGCCCCACATCGGGCTCTCTGCTCAGCGGGGAGCCTGCTCCCCCACCCCTCTCTCTGCCTGCCTCTCTACCTACTTTTGATCTGTCAAATGGGTAAATAAGCTCTTTCAAAAAAGATTTACTAGGTGTGAAATACACCGAGGGTATGGGAAGGAAAATGATTTCACCTGATCTGACTAGGAAGTGGTTGAAGCCTGAATTAAAGTGCTACAAAAAGAGTCAAGACCTGGGAAATATATGGGTAAAAAATCCCTAGAAAAACAGCAATAATAACGGGCTGCTCTGTATTGATCCAGATCCTGCGGTAGGCAAAGAAGAGCTGGTTTTAGCCAGAGGATGATCTCCGTTTGTCTTCATGATCTGGCATTTCCTGCAAGCCAGGCATGGGGCTCTGCACTAGAGCTGCAAATGCTGGGGGGCCCTCACTGTCCCTTTTCTCTTCTCAGGGGGACAACGGGCATGTCCATGGTGCAGTGTGACAGGTTTTACCACAGGGAGATAAAAGACTGCCAAGGGTAGGTTGGAGCTGGGAAAAGGCACTTAGGAACAGATTTTGAGGGGAGGTGATAGACAAGGGCAAAGCGAAGAATGGGGATGAGTGTGTCACTTTCAAAGTGCCAGGAGGCAGCACCGTGCATTCGGGAATCTACAGCAAGTTCAGGACAACGGGCAGCTGATCTGGCAGCATCACCTGGGGATGGAGGCTGAGCCCCGGGGTTAACACTGGGGGTGAGCTGGTTTGTATACTATGCCGAGAAGGTGAGGTACTACACTGTGGGGGCACAGGGAGCTACCGGAAAATTTCAAATATCAGAATCGTCACCATCATAGAGTATTTAATTGCAACCTAGCTTTCATCAAGGGTAAGATGCACTATAGTTTATGTTCGACTAAGAAAGAGAAATGCTGTCAGTTAAACTAGGATATGTCATCAAGTGCAAGAGTTATTAGAATGGGGGGGGGAGGACAAATCTTAGAACAAGTAAACTGTGGTACTAGAATAATTAAGAAAGGTCGAACACTTGGATCAACTAAAAAAGTGATTATTGCTTACCATGTGCCCCAAACTATATTAAGTCTTAGAACAAGAGACGATTTCATCTTGATGCCCCGAAGCTGTTAGACCCCAGGTACAGAGGGCAGTAGCCAACGACCAGCAGGCCCCAAGTGCCATGTGCAGACTCGAAGAGCAACTGCCTTTGAGAGAGGAAACGGTTGAGAGTGGGCTTTCTGAGGAAGAGAATTACTAGCTGGGAAAGTAGGAACATTGACACAGAATCAGAATGGATGCCCCTACGTGACAGAGTTGGTGAAACTTCCCTTCTAAGACATCTTGAGGCTCCTCAGAAATGTATTCTTCATTTTGGACGGAACATTCAGCATAAATATGATCCGTTCGAGTTCCTGGTTCTCTCATCAGGTCTGTTTCTTAGGATTCACTGGCACAAGATAAGGGTTTTGATAGTCCAGGGTAAATCCTGACAAAAGCAAAGCACGGTATCTATGAAAAACTAACCACTCAGAAGAGAACAACAGATAAAAGGCCAGGCCGACCTGACCCTGCAGGATAGGTAAGGTTGGTCTGGCAACAGGGGTAGAGGGGAAGTGCCCATCCTCTGCTAGAAGAGCTAGAGAAGACCCCTTCCGGAGAGACCACCAGGAGAGGAGAGCAGTAGGTGCTGATGATGAAGAATATTTTAATCAGCAGATAAGGTCAAAATGACAAAGTTCCAGGATCAGAGTAAACATATGGGATTAAAAAATAAAAATTAAAAAAAGAATTTTTTTTGAAAGGACTTTTTTTTTAAAGGACTTTAAACAAAAGTCCTTTCTAAGAGACAGTTGGCTGTTTAAACCAAAAGTACAACTCACTGAGAGAATCGCCGCATTATTTATTGGGGTAGAAAGGACCTGGAATGCAGAAAGACCCATTCTGCAGAAGAAAAAATAGAATCACTAACAGGCCTCATGCCTCGCACAGCCAGTGGCTAGAATCCCTGCCTCATGAGACCCTGTGCTAGAAGGCCGCTAGAACCATCTCAACTATGTTCGTCTTTCTTGGAAGCCAACAAGTGTCTGCCAGGTTAAGAGCACGGTAACAATCAGTCACGTTATGTTATAATGATTGTCGGTATCTTTAAAAGCCTTGTCAAGTTCCTTTTTGAGTAACCCTCACCCCACCCTTAGAGAAATTGATCTGTGGTTCACCTCTTTGAAATACCTCATTGTTGTTTCACATTTACAATAGCCAAAAAAAAAAAAAAAAAAGCATTTTATTAACAAAGTGTTCAGAAGGGGGCGCCACTGTGAACAATGAGAGTTTTCGCTGCCCTGACAGTTTTGTTGCAGAAACAGCAGAAAGCACTCAGGTCAGACACAGCCAAGGGCTGGAGGGATTTTTAAAATTACAAAAACCGAACCAAATCAAACCAAAACAAAAATCAAAACCAATGTCCAAGATTTCAAGTTTGCTACTAAAGGTATGACATTCTCCTAAGACATGGGAGTGACTTGATCAATATATTTATATATTTATATTTGAAGAAGAAGGAACTATTTGATGCAGCAAAACCATAGTGCAAGGACCAATGCCGCGCTTCCCAGAGAACCCCAAGCTCTTTTTCTAGAATGGCCATATGCCTATGCATCAGGCGTCCTCTTTTCACTCCCTTTGTGGATCACCTACCATGGAGGTCATGGAATAACCAATAACCAAAAAAGAAACAAAAAACCAAAACATCCAGGTCTAAGTGATTCGTGGGTGCCATCATGCAATGGCGGACCCTGCCTGGAGAGGAGGAGACTGCTTAAACAGATGGCGGGCAAGCATCTCAGCCCAGGCCTGTGCTGGGGAAGCTGGTTCCCGGCTTTGGGCACAATCAGGAAGCCAGCGAAGTGACCCGAGAGTGCAGCCAGGGTTTAGGGCTGATGATGTTTTTGCGGCCAGGCAGCAGGTGGACACCCGCTCGGGGAGCCAGGCTAGGAGGCCGCTCAGCGCTGGCGCTGGCCACCCTCGCAAGCCCCCCGGGCTTTCCCGGTGCCCGTGCCCCGGGCCCGCGCCTCAGGACGGAGGGGGAGGTGGGCGAGGGCGTGGGCGGTCCGGAGAAGGGGCTTTGCTAATTGCAGAATCCGGGAGTGAGCTCGCGGAGGACGCAGCGGAGAGTCTGAGAGGAGGTGGAGGAGCTGGCGGAGGAGGGGCGCGCAGCTCCGCTGTGCTCTGCTGCAGCCCAGTCCGCACTGCAGGACACCCGCACTCCCGCGCTCCAGCCCAGCTCCTGAGGCCGCACTGTCCCGCTCCCAGGGCCCGCTGCCCCGCCCTGCCCCATGGCTTCTCAGGACGACCCTCTGCGAGCAGGTAAAGTGACACCGCGCTGCGACCTCACCTGGAGCAGAAAGCGCGGGCCGCGAGCTCGCGGGGGTGTCGGGACCCAGCCTCCCGCGACCACCGGGGCAGCGGGACCACCCCGGACGACGCGCCACACCCGGGTCCCCACGGGGTCGGGCCGGGGATGGAGCCAGGCGAGGTGCCCCCCGCAGCGAGCGCAATAGCCCCCTTCAGGCGCGTGTGCCGAGGACCCCCTTCCCTCATCCCGAGCTGTGGCCCCGCCACTTTTGTACTGGACTTGGGATCCCAGGTAGAAACTAGTCCCTCAGACCTCCCTGGCAGCAAGGAGCACAGGGAGGGATTCTCAGTTTTCCCGCCCCCCCCCTCCTCCCCTGGCTCTTCCTTTCCACATTCACATGTCTTCTGGCCTCCCTTTCCTCTCCTCATTGTCACTTTTATTAAATGGTTTTGTTCTGCATGTTGACCCGCAGAGCGATTTCATGAATGAATATACATACAGGAAACCGAGTCGGAGCCCACCTGTGGAGGCCTTTCATTAGACTGGTCTCTGGTTCTAGCCTCAGTTCAGAATACTGCCTGTACCTGAGGACCGAGTCCAGATGTTTCTTTCATCTCTGACTTGAATTTGAAATCCTCCTCAGACTTCAGCCTCCGGGATTGCTCCTGTCCTTGCTCTCCCACTGTCTAGGTGGGGATCCGCCATGAGTGTTGAACACAGGAATGAATGAATGATATATACCCCCAGGTCGCTGGGGCTTTTTCTTGTTTTGCTGAGGTTGGAAAGGCTTGGGAGAGACTCCCTGTATGCAGATACAGAGCTGCATGCAATTGTTTAGATAAACGTGTTCCCCACTTAATTGCTTGGGCATTGAACATTTCACCCTTAATCTGTGGCTTGAGCAGTTAGGAGGATACAATCTGGAGGTGAATCAGAAGATGGCTGAATCCACATGGTGGTGGGCTGGGTTTGGGAGATTTTCCTGGAGATTCTAAAGAAAGATCTAAATTCTTTCAATGGGGAGTGGTAAACATTTTATCAATGGGAGATGGAAAATAAATTGGTTAACCTTTCCCTCCCCCTCAAAACCCATTATTTGAAAAAACAAAAAAGGAAGTGAAGGGAGAAATCCTCCCACTCCCATGGCCACTCACCTCCATAGCCACCTCCTCTTCCAAGAACTAACAGACAAGGTGCCAAGAAGTGTTAGGTACCAGCAGTGCAGCAGTGGTCTCAGAGCTCATTCAAGGATCATGGTGAAAGGCATTCAAAGAGATTGTGGGGGCACAGGGATCTAATTAAGGGGGACAAGTTTAAGGTTTGCCTGGTCCCCTAAAAATTAATGGCACTAGAGAAGATGAGCTTTGGGAACTATAGCTTAATGGATACAACGTGTAAAAAGCTTCAGTGAGTCATGGTGGGAAGAGGCCATGAGGGCAGCAAAGACAGTCTTAGATGATGTTATTAATAGCACTACAGGCTCTAGATTTCCTGTGGTGGTGTTCTTGGCAAGACCAGCGTGGCCAAAGTGGATACTCACAACCTGGAACAGAGGGTCTTGGAGATCCCAGCAAGTGTGGTATGATGAGAGTGTATAATGATAGGAGGTGTCCTTTGGAAGGACTGTCTTCTTGACTTTAAAAGGGAGAACCCAAATCTGTAGGTGAAATCTTCTTGGCTACAAAGAAGGCCGAGGCCTCCTAAGGTCAAGGTCTCCTCGTCACTTGCAAAGATGTCGAAGAACATATTCAGACATTTCAAAGATGTCCTCATGTCCATCCGTTCCCACTCTGGAATTCTATCAATAAGGTGAGAGTTCCTCTAGTTGGAAAAAAGATCTAAAAAGACTTCCATTTCTCATGTAATTTCTGTAACCTCCAGGACACACCCACCTACTCCTTCCAGGGCTGTAATGAAGCTACAGCTGGTGCCAATTTGTGGAACTCATTAAAGGCTATTTTCCCTTATATACCCCCGGACCAAGTTCCCATGCTCCCTCACCTGATTTCCTGCACTCACCTCCAACCTGGTGTGTTCACACCTGCACGTGCCTTTTACCAACCCCTTTGCCAAAAGGCAGCCAGAGTGACCTTTCAAAGACCTATCAGTTCCTGGCATTTGTCTCCATAGAAAACTGCACTGATCTTCTAACAAATTCTCAGTCCTCCAAAGGCATCCATAATCCTCCCATCCGTCTCTTCTTACCCTTCCAATTGACTGATGCCTGTTCTGCCCTGTCTTTCTGCCCTTCAACCACGCTGCCTCCCTCTTCCTGTGGAGACCCCTCATGGTGCCTGCCTCCAAGCACACGTGATTCCCATTGAAGGGAAGACCCTCTTCCTCTCCCCCGTCTCCCCACTCCAGTTACTCCCACTTATTCGTGAGCTCACAAGCCCCATGGTACACACTCTCCATGCAGCCTGCTCTCTCTTTTCTAGCACTGGCCTCCGTTTCTAGCTGTGGTTGTGTCACGGATGTCCCTCCCCAGCCTGCCTCCAAGCTCTCCGTCCATTTAGCTCCAACACCTGACACAGTGCCTGGCACGTAGTAAGCCCTGGCTAGCTTCTAAAGCCTCACTGAGGGACTGACAGCGTTTTTAAAATGTCACCACGTAGCCTCCAAACTGTAGGCAGAAAAAGCTTTGCCTGGATTGACATTTTAGAGACGTATTCGTCAAGTTAGATGTGTTCACTGACTTTACCTTGTAAAATAAAAAAAAAAAAAAGGACCTCTGTATCGCTTCGCATCTAACGAAGGCACATGTATACTATTAGACCACATTATGAGCTTAATGGAAGGAGACAAGATTTTTTCGCTAAGAAAATGTATCAGACTGTTGAGGTCACGTGGGAGGAAATAGTCCGTTTGTTGGAGCATTGCTATCTTACTCTATCACAGCCACTAATAAAAATCTGACACGGGGTGAGTCAGAATTGTCTGTCAGAGATGAGTTAGATCTGGCTCATGTTCATACAGACATGAAAGCCAGGAACGAAGAAGCAGGCTTTGAAAGCCTGGGTTGAGGAGGCTGTGTGGTTCACTGCGATGAGCTTAGTGCCCAGGGCCACCGGCAGACATGCAGGCCTGTGTCCTTTGTTTTAGGGTACCTCTTGCACCATGTGGTGAGGCTAGCAGCTGGGAGCAGCTCAGGACAGGACCAGGTGGCATCTTACCTCTCGCACCCTCCTGTGGGCTCCAGTGGGCTCCAGTGGGTCCCAGGAGACAGCCTGCCTTCCTTGCAAAGCCCAGTAGCACTGGGAGCAGAAACTGGGACCAAAGAGTGAGCATCCTGTTTGACAAGCTGGACCAGCCACCTCTTCTTCAGATTCAGGGGGAGCCCTGGCCTGCTGACTCCTCCCTTCTTCTTTTCCCCTTTCCTCCCTCCCTCCGTCTTCCCTTCCCCTCTCTCCATCCCTGGTGGTGCCCTTTCCTGATGCCCAATTCATCCCTTTTCCTTTCTTACATGCCTGTCTTCTAGAGTTTCTTCTCTCCTCACAATTACTTCCCTTCGTCTGAATCTCCTCTTTGGTCCCTTTGTCCCCGCTCTCTGCTCCTCCTCCCCTTCGCTGGCCCCTGTTCAGCTCCATCCAGACGGCAGGCAGAGCTGGACTAACACGCTCACTCGCTAGCTCAGCCACCCTCCAGAGAAGTCACTCTTCGGTGGCCACCTTCATGACCCCCTGGTCCTTTCTCCACTTATTCAGCTATTGCTCTGAAGTCTGAGGAGGACAGAGCGGGGCTGCCACAGAATCAGGCCAGAGGAGAAACCAAACCATGTGTCTACACTGTCCCCCAGTACTGCTGCTCTGAGAGCTTTCAGAGTCCTCAACAGGGTTAGGATTTAGGGGCTTCTTCAGAACCGGGAGTGAAAACAGCCATAGGTCAAAAGAAAAGCTATGGCCCCCCCACAAAAATAATAATCACAAATGAAAACTAAGTTAGCTCTGAAGTCCCAAAGTCGAAAAATTGCCTTGAATCTGTCACTAGAAAGCACCCAAGGCCTCACTCTCTGGGTTCTGGGTGCCCTGGGAATGGCAGGAGGCTCTGACCCCCTTCCCGCTTCATCCACTCCCAAACAGCGTCCTCTGAGGTGGTCTTCAAACTTCCTCTGAGAAACTGTCTCTGGGAACTGTAGGCCCTCAGCTGCTGGGACGAATGAGGGTGATATGAGGACCTGATGGGCAGCTTTACCAGGAGACTGTGGCTTCTGGATGCAGTCCTCAGGTCCCATGGTCTGGGTGAGATCAGGGTCTTTCAGTGGAGGAGGACAGATGAGATTTCAGATTTTGAGTTGATTCTGAGATGATTAGTGCTTTGGAGGGCATTGGGTGAAAGTATTTTGCACACGGGAAGGACACGAATTTGGGGAGCCTAGAGTGGACTGTTAAGAGCTGACCTGCATTTCCCCCAGAAACCTTGCTGCTGTCCTTATCTCTGGTACCACAGAACGTGAACTTATTTGGAACTAGAGTCCTTACAGATGCAATCACATTACAGTGAGGTCCTTAGAGTGGGCCCTAATCTCCTGTATCTGACCTCCTTATGTAAAGGGAAAATCTGGACAGAGAGATGCCCCTACTGTCAGTGGTGGGCAGTGCATGAACTTCTAGAACCCTGACAGTAGTGGAAAACAGACTCAGGCTGGGCACTAGGTAAATGGGAGCTCTAGTGGAATTTCAGGTGAAGATGCTGTGGACGTCGGCTTCCCAGATCATAGTGACATTAGGATTTCAAATTCAAATCAGAGATGAAAGAAACATCTGGACTCGGTCCTCAGGTACACACAGTATTCTGAACTGAGGCTAGAACCATAGACCATTCTAATGAAAGGCCTCCACAGGTGGGCTCTCACAAGTGGGCTCTGACTCAGTTTCCTGTATATTCATTCATGAAATCGCTCTGCGGGACAACATGCAGAAAAAAAACACTTAATAAAAGTGACAATGAGGAGAAGAAAGCGAGGCCAGAAGGCATGTGAATGCAGAGAGTGGAAGAGCCAGGGGAGGGTGGGGGAGGGGGGGCGGAAAAACTGAGAATCCCTCAGGCAGGGTCTGCCTTTGCATGATGGCAGGCGCGAATAACTTCAACCTGGATGTTTGGGTTTTTTGTTTGTTTTTTGGTCATTGGTTATTACATGACCTCCATGGTAGGTGCTCCACAAGGCGAGTGAAAAGAGGACGCCTGGTACATAGGCATATGGCCATTCCAGAAAAAGTGCTTGGGGTTCTCGCGGAAGCGCGGCATTGGTCCTTGCACTGTGGTTTCATAGAAAAGGGATTATGCACCAACTTACTTAAATGAGCATAGGTTGAAACCCTTTACTGAGAATAAATATTTAAAACAGTTATCTCTTAACTAAATCTATCATCAACCATAAATCTATTGCACGAAGGTTACAGGCAATTTAAATGCAATAGCACTCTCTTCAGGGATTTAAATAATCCGTGTCTGTCTTGGCACATGAGAATGCAAAGATAGGAAATGGTTTGTAAAAGATCATATAATGCCTTTTACTATATGGTATCAGCAATTTATCATAAAGGAACGGCCCCCAGCTAAAAACTCAGCTTTGAAAAATGCCGAAAAGCAGCAAACATTTACATACCCTCTTGGTGACCAGAGGCCTGCTTTGTCCCTCTAATCATCTCTTTCGTGGTTCTGAGGCCCATGGCGCTCAGTAATTTAGTGTCTTATTCTCTGGAATAGGCCATTGAAGAAATACCAGGCCCAGAGAAGAAGGTCCTGCTGGGTGTCTGAAGAAAGTACAACCTTTTAGATGAAGCTTTCTGGGGAATTTGTTAGTGGTTTGGCCTGCTTCTGATAGGAAGGGAAATTTTTTTTTTTAGATTTTATTTATTTATTTGACAGACATAGATCACCAGTAGGCAGAGAGCAGGCACAGAGAGAAGTGGAAGCAGGCTCCCCGCTGAGCAGAGAGCCAGACATGGGGCTCAATCCCAGGACCCTAGGATCATGACCTGAGCCGAACGGAGAGGCTTTAGGAAGGGAAATTTTTTTAAGACTATTTTCTCTTTGAATCTATTTTGAGGTTTGGTTTGTGGTTCTTTCTGACTTCTCATGAAGATGGAATTACTTCTGAGGTTGGTTGTCACGAACCGCATATCCAATCGAGCTATCTTGTTAGCCATAAATACGTAAATAAAAAAATAAAAGCTCAAGTGTTGGTATAAAGCTATTATGCTTTTCAAAACCCCGAACTATAATTCCTGTATCGTGGTCATTCTTTATCAGATCAAACAGGAGAGAGGTGGCAGAAACGCACTTTCAGGTTAATTTTTTTTACAAGGAAGATGG
The DNA here is from genome assembly GCF_964662115.1 of Mustela nivalis. Lineage (NCBI taxonomy): Eukaryota > Metazoa > Chordata > Mammalia > Carnivora > Mustelidae > Mustela > Mustela nivalis. Next base: position 23,942 of record NW_028134728.1, on the reverse strand, counting down.
ACTTCTGAACCTACTTTGTTATTCCCTTTCATTCAATTTCCCTGTACCTCCTTTTCTATGAATTGTAACGGTAACCCCTCATTATTTTTATTGTTGGCACGTGCTTTGTGAACCATAAAGTGTACGCTATAAATGGGAGTGCTTTTCTTTTTTTGCAGTTTACAAAAAACTAATTTTTTTAAATTTATTTTTTATTGATTTTCAGCATAACCGTATTCATTCTTTTTGCACCACACCCAGTGCTCCATGCAAGCAGTGCCCTCTATAATACCCACCACCTGGTACCCCAACCTCCCAAACCCCCGCCCCTTCAAAACCCTCAGATTGTTTTTCAGAGTCCATAGTCTCTCATGGTTCAGCTTCCCTTCCAATTTCTCCCACCTTCCTTCTCCTCTCTACTCCCCATGTCCACGAAAAACTAATTTAAAAACATTCATCCACCAGAGTACCCAAAGGGCTCCCACATAAACTATCTGTCGTTACATTATGTCTTTCTGCTTTCGCTTCTATTGCTGTCCAAACAATGTTTTAAAACATTCTTTAAAATGGGCCTTTTTTTTTTTTAACTTTTTATTTTTTATAAACATATATTTTTATCCCCAGGGGTACAGGTCTGTGAATCACCAGGTTTACACACTTCACAGCACTCACCAAAGCACATACCCTCCCCAATGTCCATAATCCCACCCCCTTCTCCCAAACCCCCTCCCCCCAGCAACCCTCAGTTTGTTTTGTGAGATTAAGAGTCACTTATGGTTTGTCTCCCTCCCAATCCCATCTTGTTTCATTTATTCTTCTCCTACCCACTTAAGCCTCCATGTTGCATCACCACTTCCTCATATCAGGGAGATCATATGATAGTTGTCTTTCTCTGCTTGACTTATTTCGCTAAGCATGATACGCTCTAGTTCCATCCATGTTGTCGCAAATGGCAAGATTTCATTTCTTTTGATGGCTGCATAGTATTCCATTGTGTAAATATACCACATCTTCTTGATCCATTCATCTGTGGATGGACATCTAGGTTCTTTCCATAGTTTGGCTATTGTGGACATTGCTGCTATAAACATTCGGGTGCATGTGCCCCTTTGGATCCAATCAAGAAATGGGCAGAGGACATAAAATGGGCCTTTTTAACAAGATTTTTACAAAAGATTTAATTTATTCATTTGTCAGAGAGATAGCACAAGCAGAGGGAGAGGCAGGCAGAGTGGGAAGCAGGCTCCTGGTAAGCAAGAAGCCTGATGGGGGACTCGATCCCAGGATGCTGGGATTATGACCTGATCTGGAGATAGACAATTAACCAACTGAGCCATCCATGTGTCCCTGAAATGGGCATTTTTGACATTTCCTGATAGCACCTACACACTCATGAATCTCAGATTCATGATATATGGGGCTAGTGGACTTGACAATCATGGAGTCAAGCATGCTGGATTTGACTCACGGGCCTGTCACTGTGAATTTGGGTGGCTTGCTAAACTTGCTACATAGAAACCCAAGCATGTAAGAATTTGCAGGATTGTGACAGTTCAGTGGTATAATGTATACATATAAATACCTAAACCAGTGTCTCTCACAAAGTAGGTCCAAATAGACCAGCTCCCTTCCTGCCTTCATTCTGTCCTTGGAATTCCGTCCCTTGGGAGAAGTTCCTACTGCCTTTGTTACAAGAAATGAACGATATTTACTACACTGTTGGTGCATAGCATGGATCAAGACATTGAGTGATAGTATTAACATACTTCTTGAACTGCCCATTGCCCCCCAAGCACCAAATAAAATGTCATGCTCTGGGGAAACCAAAGTGAGAGGTCCCCAACTTTTAGGAGTTATGGACAGGAGAGAGATGCAAATACTGTGTCAGTGTAGAACCAGGGTAACTAATGTCTAAACCAGGAAGAGAATGTGTGTGGAAGAAAGGCACTGATGATGTATAAAGCCATTTGGCTGGATGGTGACTTCCCTCAGACTGACAATTTGCCATGAAAGCTTCCAGGCAAATTTGAGATCTTTATTAGTGACAATATGGCTATAGCCTTAAGGGGAAGAAAAAAACCAAAAACCAAAACACACATGCACACAAACTGTTGGTCTTGTGTCTTTTCACAAATAATGACAGTTATCAGAAATTTTATCTTTAAATGGGGAAAACAGCAACTGAAAATGTATTTCATTTGATTCATCACAGAATATGGTGTTTTTGTTCATTTCACACCATTTTTGTTAAGTTTTATTTAAATTAATGCAATCTGAGATAAAGTGTTAATATTCCTGAGGGTATGGACATTGTATACAAATGAACCCAGCTAAGTGGGCTCCTGGACAGGGTCTGATCTATTTATAAAAGTAGCGGGAGCTAAGTGGTTTGTTCCAGAAGAAGATAACGCCTTCCCTCCATCGCATTTGCCTTCTACAGCCTAAGTGGGAGTTAATACGTTCACTTGTCTCCTTCAATTTTGTCCAGAGTGTGTTAAAGCAGTCATAGGGGACCTGGGTAGTTTTGCCATCTGCCTTCTCATAACAATGCCCCAGTTTTCTCCTGGAGAATCAACGTTCCCGCTTTCAGTCCATGCACTTAGGCAGCGGCAACTTCACACTGGCTCCTGACTCTAGCAGTGGCATGTCACCCACTAATGGCCTTTGAGAACATCACTGAGTGAGCCGTGAGTTTAGTAGATGCACGAGACCTTTGCTGGGTCGGTGAGGAGGTGGGTCTCTGAATAACTAGCCCGAGATCCACTTGTGTGTGGTGGAACAAACGAGCAGTGATGTGTTGGCCAGAGTGCCCATCCTAGAGAGCCCTGAATGCCAGACAAAAGCATTTGAGACTATTTTTTCAGGCAACAGGAAGCCAGGAAGCTAGTTTTGAAAAGCAGCACATGAAAATGTGTGTTTTTGGAAGATTAGTCGGGCACTAACCCCTAACATTATCCCTGACACTGACCCTAACCCGGTCTAACCCTAACCTTCAACCTACATCTAACCCTAACACTAACCCCACTTAACAATAATCCTGACCCTCTCGGTGACCCTAATCATAACCCGAACTCTGAACTTTGCCTATATCAGACCCTAAACTTAAACCTGACCCTGGCCTTGACCTTAACACTGACCCTAACCCTGACTGTAAACCTATCTCTGACCCAATCCGTGAGCCTGAACAGAATCATAACCCTAAAGCTAACCCTGATCCTGAACCTACTCATAAAACAGAACCTACAAAAGCTGACCTTCCCATAATCATGAACCTAACCAAGACCCTGACCCTACCCCTGACAATAAATAAAATCTTTATAAATAAATTTAAAAAAATAACTCGTCATGTTTGGATCAGGAGCATATGGAAAAAAATAATATCTGAGGACAATACTTCTGCCATGTTTTGTGCCTTGTTAATATTTTTAAACAGTCAGGCAACTTTTAGCTTTATTGAAATACCTGCTAAGAGACCAGCAGTGCCTTTTGGAGCCCTATGACTATAAAAATTAATTGCAAATATTCAAAATGTTTAGTATGGTGTCACTATTTAGGGCCACCACCAAGCATGTTTCAGAAGTAAGCATAACTATTACTCTTCCATAAGGCAAAATGGCATGTTTTCAGGAGTTCCATCTGCTGTACCAGGAGGTGAATCAAGTAATGAATTTTGTCTATAAAATAATTTACTTTTCAATCTAACATTCCTCATTCCACATTATAATAATAAAAACTAGGAGGAGACTAAAACAAACAAACAACTACAACTACAACAACCAGCTTTTCCTTCAGTGGAAAAGTAAATAGAACCTTATGAGTAGCCTGAAATTTATATTTAAATATTTTTAAGATAAGCGTTTTTGTTAGAAAACCATATATTTTATATAGCTAAGAAATAACAGGCAAAGTTTTATTAACGTCTAAAAAGTCTAGTTACTTCTATTTATCTATTAACTCATCTCTTTATGAAGTAGAACATGATCACACCTATTGTATCTACCCAAGTTTGTATGCTTTGGTTATTTTATGTTTGCTATTTTCTTGCTTAATTTTTGCAATATTTGATACATAATAGTATCTTTAAGTCCATCTACGGTTTCCCAGAATTTGCTTGAACTTCATAAAAATGTACCATACTTTTTGCACTGTCCTTGTTTTACTTCTCTATTAACTTTCCAAGATTTATTGACATTAGAGTGTGTAGCTATCATTTATTTTTATTCCTCCATAATGCTATGTTTACAAATTTGTATTTATCTGTACTTTTAAAAATATCTTTATTATATACCATTTCTCATCTCACGTAACACTCATGTTTCTTCTACACTTATCAGATATTATGTAACTGAAAACCACAACTCGGCAACAATATAGCACCATTTTTCAAAATTAAATGGCTTACCAGAATTCTTTAATTCTATCCTTTATTTGTATTAGATGACCCTTTATTCTGGTATTTGGCATTGTTCAAATGGAGGAAAGCTTATAAGTTGATATTCCATCAATAGAAGGGTTTATTATGATTGATTAATGATTTTCATTTAGAATGCATAGAATATGGTTGATTTAATATTTCTTTCTTACTCTCTGAGTGGAACATAGTGCTATCTATGTAATAGCCACTAAAATATTAAGTTAATTACCTAGATTTTAAACTTCATATGAATAGGAATAACATACAGAACTCTTCTCAGATTGGGACACCTGGGTGGCTCAGTCAGTTAAACGCCTGAGCATTTAGCTCAGGTCATGATCTTAGGGTCCTGGGACGCAGTTCTGCAACAGATTCCCTTCTTAGCCGGGAGTTTGCCTCTCCTTCACCCTGCTGCTCCCCCTGCTTGTGCTCTCTCTCACTCACAAATAAATAAAATTAAAAAAATAAATTCTTCTCAGATAGCTAATATAGAATATCATCTTTGTATTCATCAAAGGGAAAGTGCCATATAATAATGAAATTCAGACTACTTCAAATTCATTTTTTAACCAGTAAGAAAGTACTGGAAACAAGCCAAAAATGTCTTTAATGAATTAAAGAAATAGATTGTTTCTAAAATAAATTGCAAGATTTTTATACTAGATATCAGTGTAAATATTCATTACACAAGGATATTCTAAAAATAAACCTGAGAAAAGTACTTGACATATATGATGACAAAAACGAGTTTGACAAAAGTCAGTTTGGGTAAACTTACAACACCTACCACCTGAAACTCTTGTTCTATTATTTTAATTATTTTAATTTACAAAAATACAAAAATAATATATCAGAGTAAGTATATTGATAGCTTTGAAGGTATGCTCTGGTTGTGCACTGTTTACTATTTAAAGGAAAATCAAGTATGTGATATTTATGGTGTGACTATTAAAATTCAACAAGTTCAGAAGCATACAAGAAATAGAATAAAGACAAAAGATGACCCTTACTTATCCTAAAGATAGACAATGGTATATATGTGCTAGTTGGGGAGAGAATCCAGTCCGTAGATGGAGGATGTGGTAGTGGAAAAAAAAAAGACACAACGTTTTGGTTGAACGTTTAGCACTATATTTAACAAAGTGAAATTGTGTGTTAATAGCCTTGAATAAAATCCAAAAACTATTTTCAATTCGTTGAAGATTATTTAGGAAAAACTTGAAAAATACAACTTGATAAGGATTCCAATAAAAGATTCATAAGCAATACAGGTTTCAGAATTTTTAGTATATTTTCCCTAAAAAGCCATTTGATTTAAATTAAAAAGAATTCTATTTACCTGCCACTTAAATAAGAGGAAATTATTTGGTTTTGTAATAAGTCAATAAAATAAATTAACATATCTTGAGAAGACAGATATGCACACTAAGTTAAAAATAATAGGGCTTAAGCTGTTCAGCAAACATTTCTAAAATTCCTTGCCATCAGCTAGCTCTGGAGTTCTGCTAGGTGAGTAAGGCCATGTATGTTACTGCTCAGAGTACTGACGCAAAGCAATTGTCCCCTTCGCATCCATTTTTTGCCGTTGATATGTCATGCTATGTTGTTTAGAGATACATAGATGGCCCTACATGAAGGCCTTTTTGTGTGTGTATATGGGTGACTGTGATTTAACTTTCAAATCAGATGGCTCCTGATTTACAATGATTCAACTTATGAAATATTTGGCAATGATGTGAAAGTGAAAGTGATTCAGTAGAATCTGAAATTTGAACTTTGAATTTGGGTCTTTATAAAGAGGGCCAGTGTCATGTGGTATGGTGCCATCTTGTGATGCTGGGCAGGGGCATTGAGCCACAGCTCCCAGTCAGCTAGAAGATTACAGGGGTGAACACCTGATATTCTTACAACCATTCTATATATAACGATTCTTCTTTTTTTTAGTGTAATATTTAATAAATTGCATGTGATATTTGATACTTTGTTATAAAATAGGCTTTGCTTAAGATGATTTTGCCCAAATGCAGGCAAATGTAAGAGTTCTGAGTATGTTTAAATAAGCTTAAGGTAAGCTATGATTTTTGATAGTTTAGGGGTATTAAATGCATTTTCAATTTTTTATGGGTGTCTCTGTACATAGCCCCCTTGTAAGCTGAGGAACATCTCTATATGTATATGTAGCCTTGGTATGGCTTACATATTATTGGCATGAAACATCTAGAACAGTATGTGTGCCATATAATTGTCTACAACATCAAACAAGTTTCTTGAAAACTTGTGCCAAAGGGGTTATGTCTTTAAGGATTCTTATTTCAGAAGGGCTCTCTCAAACGTAAGATTTTTCAGAAGGTAAGTGAAAATCTGACCAAACTAAACATTTTTCCATTTTCCCTAGTGAGCAAAGATAGCTAAAATCTATCTGCCATTTTCAACACTGTACTCAACGACTGTAATTCTAATTTAAGAACAGATTATTTTTATCAAAACCACATGTTGGCCTAATCTTACACAATATTCATAAATCTCACTCAGAGCCTTGGACACTTTTATTTGTTGAGTCTATATGGTACTACGGACATTCATCTTTTTTGACCTCATAGCTTCATGTATGTCTATACTTTTGAAAATACATGCATCATAGTTCCATTGTAAAATGTCTGGGTTATAAAATGTGCTATGCTATCAAAATGGTAATAAGAACATACAAATGACCTGATGTAATGAACTGGACCAGATTGCCAGATATCACATTTCATACCAGAGAGATTCAGTGGTAAGTTTTAAAATGGCCAGCTATACTTCGACTGAATTAAAACTCATTTAACTTCTTTCTTTGTGTACAGTATTATACATTAGTCAGTATTAGAGTAAATAAGTACTTTGGACAGATGTAAATATGCTGTAATAAAAATGTTTTCCTTCTTTCTTTTAGTCCTTTTTACTTGTAAGACTAGCCACAAATACCATGCCTCCCCCAAAATAATTTGCAATCCAAATTTATCTCTAAATGAATTTATTGCACAGAAAAAAAAAATATATATATATACACTTACAGTAGACATGTTCAAGAATAGTTACACAACAGCAGGGCCCTAAAGGTAAGCAGTATAGTTGTTTTGTTTTGTTTTGTTTTTTTTTTTTTAAAAAAAAAGAGTTTATATGAAATATTGGAATTTTATTTCGAGGCCTAGTATTTCAAGACAGTTAACTACACTTACAGTGTCAACAGCCTCTTGTTGGCAGTATGATTTTATTGGCTCCATGGAATAACAGCAAGAATTTACTATTGCTCCTTTCTTTTATGACACACACAGAAAAAACCTAAACATCCAGCTGATTTCTACAGTGACAAGCCTGTTAAAAACTGTCCTCAAACCAGGAATAGAGCTTGAAACATACCAGTCAAGAACAACTTTGAGTCTTTTAAGGAATTTATCATCATTTCTTTGTTATGATTCCAGGTTCCTGGGATTGAGTCCCACAGTGGGCTCTCTGCTCAGCAGGGAGCCTGCTTCCATTCCTCTCTCTCTGCCTGCCCCTCTGCCTTCCTGTGATCTCTGTCAAGTAAATAAATAAACTTTAAAAAAACCATATTTTATACCAGTTATTCATGTTTATTAACTAAGATTTCACAATACAAATAATACAAGCAGTTGCTCTTTATTAATACCTTCAACCAAGATCAAAAAAATATGTCATATTTTCTCCAAAAATTTTATATCATCTGATAGGTCAGATATATATAAAATTACATTTAAAGTCTTAAAAATATCAGCAATATTTTCATTTAAATGCAAATTTCAAAGAAAATCTACTTTTCCAAACACGACTTTTTATCCTATATTTTTTTTAAATTTGTCAATATCTGATCAATTGTTTAGCGAGACTATAAATGTTAGATCGAAAAAAATGATTAATAGATGTAGGTTCAAATTATTATGTTCCATTAAAAATGATTTAGTCTTTGATGAACATCTGTTTGGTAATGTGTTGTATCCAAATATAGTAAATTAATGACATATATAAAATTATAGGGAAATGACACTTTCAGTTCCATTATGAGTAGAGCTTTTAAAATGCTATTTGTCACAACCTGTCATCTTGTCATTATGTAGCATTATGTAGCATTTAAAAAATATATACTCTTCACTTTGAAGTCTTTTAGAAATCTAAAATATGACTTTCTATGGATTCTGTTTCCATATTCCTTTATTGCCACTTTGAACAAATCCACATGCTTTGATTCAAAGGTAATAAATTCCTCTTATTTGGAAAAATGATGTTTATTTTTGTTCTCTCACCCTTAGCAGGTGGTTTCATTTTAGCACACTTCAGAGTTATAATTTTATGCTTATTAGAAACATTTATTATGATCTACATAGATGAATGAAATTTTTATTTTATTAAATTATTTGCCAAAAAATCTGTAATTTTAAAAAATGTATTTCTTTTGAAGGGTTATTTTAGAGCATTCAGAGAGGATCTAGGAGTGTGGTATTATGCAATTTTTAAGTAGGTTTGAAATGGTTATTCATATGATTGTTTCTTTGAGGCTTTTGCTTATTTTGGGTTTTTTTGTCTTCTTTTGTCTTCTTTTGTTCATTATATGCTCTAAAATATTTTGAAAGTAAATTTAAGGTATGTTTTACATAGTTTATTTTTTGAAAAAAATATTGAAATGACTTATGAAATTCAGTATATTCTCAACATTAATTTATTCTGAAATTTACCAATTGTCTACTGTCTATTATATGGCAGATATTACTTCAGACTACACGGTAAATGAAATACTTGGATTTGTAGAACGTTTATTTTAATGGGTGAGACAATTAAAAGCTATAAACCTGAATAAAAATTGCATAGTGCATTCAAAAATGATGAGTGCAATGGGGAAAGAGAAAAATTAGATCAGGATGAGAAAAATCAAGGTTGCTAGGCAGGGGATGGGGAGGTAAGAATTTTAATAGGAAGATCGGGTTAGTTACAATGAAGCTGACAATTGAACAAACGTATGGAAAGGTGATGAATTTGCCCAGAACTATCAGCAATAAGGTCACTCCAGACAAAGGAATTGGCTATCTTGAAGGCCATTAGGTTGGATCATGCCTGGCAGATCTGAGGAATAGCAAGGAGGCCACTGTGAGGGACTGAAGAGTAGCAGGGAAAGAGATCACAGAGGTTAAATGAGTGGCTAGATCATGTAAAAGCTTAGAAGTCATTGTAAAACTGTGGCTTTATATTTGAAAACTTACTGTGTGATAGAATTTCTACTAATAACTGAGAGTTCAAATGTCCATAAAATTTCAAGGATTCTTATTCTGGTAAGACAGAATAAAGAAAAAGCGTTCATATTTTCACATGGTGTAACAAATGCTTGGAGATCCAAGTGTAGGAAGCTATGGGAGCACAGAAGAAGGCACTAAAATCACACCAATATATTTGATGACTGTGACTTTATATAAATTTGTATTTTCTAGATTTTTTTTATAGTCATGGAATCACACAGTATATTCTATTCATTGCCTGGTTTTTCTTTTCTCAGCACCATTACTTTGAGAATCTCCAATTGTAAATAGTTCATTTTGATGTTGAATAGTAATCTCTTTAATGAATAGATCATAATTTGTCTTTGCTCTATTGATGGACATTGATGAACATTTCTACTGTTTTCAATTCTTAAAAATAAAGCTGCTATGAAATTCATATACAAGTCCTTGTACGAACATAGCGTTTGTTTCTCTTGGTTAAATGTGTAGAAGTAAAATGGCTATTGGTGTAACTGCAACGTATTTTGCATTTAAAAAAATTTTCAAACTATTTTCCAAAGTGGTGGTATCATGATATATGCCAACAACAGTTTAGATTTTTTGTTGCTTCTCAATCTAGCTCAGACGAAGTACAATTAGCCTTTATAATTTTAGCCATTCTAATAGATATGTAAGCATGTCTCATTATGATTTTAATTTGTATTTCTTTAATGTCTAAATGTTGAGAAATTTGTCATGTGCTTATAAGCCATCCATATCCTTTAGGTGAATGAATGAGAGTTTCTCTTGTTCCTCATCGTCAAAAGCATTTTATGTTGTCAGTATTTTGGATTTTAGCCATTCTAATAGATGTGTAGTGATAGATCATTGTCTTATTTATTTATTTATTTTTAAAAAAGATTTTATTTATTTATTTGACAGAGAGAGATCACAAGAAGACGGAGAGGCAGTCAGAGAGAGAGAGAAAGGGAAGCAGGCTCCTCCTGAGCAGAGAGCCCAACGTGGAACTCGATCCCAGGACCCTGAGATCATGACCTGATCCAAAGGCAGCGGCTTAACACACTAAGCCATCCAGGCGCCCCTCATGTTCTTTTAATTTACAATTCCTTAATTAGACATGCTGTGGATCATCACAGCATCTGTTCATATCATTATTGCCATCTCAATATCTTCTTAAGTGAGGTGTCTGTTCCAGTCCTTGCCAATTTTTCAATCAGGTCATTCATTTTCTTGTGTTTGAGTTAATAAATGAATAAATTATAATAATAAATAATTAATAAATAAATAATGAATGAATGAATGAATTTATTATATATAAATATATAATATATAAATATTATATATATAATATATATATTATATATAATATATAAATATATATATGTTATATATAATATATATTATATATATTATTATATATTAAATAATTTATTAAAAATAAATTTACTAATGAGGCCAAGAATTCAGATTCACAAATACTTCAGAACTAATAATAACTGCCATCACTTGTTGTTATTGTATAAGATAAATCCTACGATCAAGTTTCAATTTTAAATTCTTACAATTTTAAATTCTTAAAACCTTATGAAGAAGCATCATTTGGAGGGAGCAGTTTTCATAATTTATCATCCATCAGCCTTTTTTTTAAGATTTTATTTATTTATTGGACACAGAGAGAGAGAGAGAGAGAGAGAGAGAGAGATTACAAGTAAGCAGAGAGGCAGGCAAGCAGGGAGGGAAGCAGGCTTCCTTTTGAGCAGAGCCGGATGTGGGGCTGGATCCCAGGACCCAGAGACCATGACTTGAGATGAAGGCAGAGGCTTAACCCACCACCCACGTGATGAGAGAGCCCCTCAGGTGCCCCTCATCCATCAGCCTTAATTGTTTGGAGGAAAATGTGTGGATGAATAATGCCTTAGGGAGCTAATCTCTCTAAAGGATTTTCAATCTTTACCCCTTCAAGGTTTTTGCACAGTTCTGATAGCCTCTAAACATCCAGCTGATTTCTACAGTGACAAGCCTGTTAAAAACTGTCCTCAAACCAGGAATAGAGCTTGAAACATACCAGTCAAGAACAACTTTGAGTCTTTTAAGGAATTTATCATCATTTCTTTGTTATGATTCCAGGTTCCTGGGATTGAGTCCCACAGTGGGCTCTCTGCTAAGCAGGGAGCCTGCTTCCATTCCTCTCTCTCTGCCTGCCCCTCTGCCTTCCTGTGATCTCTGTCAAGTAAATAAATAAACTTTAAAAAAACCATATTTTATACCAGTTATTCATGTTTATTAACTAAGATATCACAATACAAATAATACAAGCAGTTGCTCTTTATTAATACCTTCAACCAAGATCAAAAAAATATGTCATATTTTCTCCAAAAATTTTATATCATCTGATAGGTCAGATATATATAAAATTACATTTAAAGTCTTAAAAATATCAGCAATATTTTCATTTAAATGGTAATAAAGTAGATGAGTTTTCAAAGTATTTTGTTATTTCTAAAAATGCAAAAACTAAATTACATTGAAATCATAAGGGGTGTTTCAGGGAGAGCTGTAGGATGTGGTTTCTTGTGTAATCCACAGAGATTAGCTCCAACACATATTTAAACTCTCCTCTAGGAGCAACCTTACTGGTAAAACAAGAAGATAAACAGATGTATACACAACCTGGCACAAAATTATCACTTATGTTTGCCTTCCTAGTCTCCTCGTGTTACTTATTTATCTTAACTTCTCTCTGAAATCAGGGAACACAGAATCTCAATCAGTTGACATTTTTCTACTGAATTACCTGCCCAATAGTCTGATCATACCCCTAAGACTTTTTTAAATTATTTCACTCATAATCCCAATTCTGCTTTGTTTCCTCGTCTTAGTACACTGTAATTTGATTTCAAAATGAGGACAGTTGTCAGTAATGCCACATTCATTAATCTATTTTACAATTCCATGTACTTAGAACTATGAAAATATGTTAATAACATCCATTCCAATAAGCCACCCTAAATTTATTATCATGAAACAAGACCTCAAGAAAGAGAATTCAAAATCATCCATGTATTTGCAGTTTATTGCAATAAAGCCTTTATCAATAGACTTCCCTGTGCACATGGTGGTCAAATTGCTGGTGAAAACCAGCCAGATCTATTACAAGCTTTCTCATGGCTTCTAGGTAACCCAAGTGAGCCTTTATTGATACTGGGAAGGGATAAAGCAGGGAAGGGATAAACAGTGATGTAAGAATTGGCTAGACAAAAGTAATGACTCTCATTACAAAGTGAGTATTTTAAAGCAAAAAAGCCTGTTGGGAATATTGTTTTATAAAATACTGGGGTTTTTTTTTATTAACTTTTTAAAATTCAATTAGTTAACGTATAGTGTACCATTAGTTTCAAATGTAGATTTCGGTTATTCATCCATAGCATATAATAGCTAATGCTCAGTACTTACTGTGATAGCTTCTTGAAAGCACAATTTTAACCCACTGAGCCACCCAGGCGCCCTTGAAAGCAGAATTTTAGATCATATTTTCTGATTACTTCCATGTAGTACAACACTTTCCTGCTAGCAACCTTCAAAACATACTGTTTGTTAGAGGAGTTTCTTTAATAATAAATAAATAGGGATTTATTTAAATTTATAAATATATAAAATAAATAGGAATTTATTTAAATTTATTTAAATATTGCACACTGTTTCATTGTTCATAAATAAGGTGATGATATTATAGCCATTAGTTGGTAGCACTGATATATCACTTTCTTTTTACTTCTCAGTGCATTCTCTTTGCACAAAATAGATATATATTTTAAAAGAATCTGGATCTGTGGCAAACTTTAAAAAAAAAAACCCTATACAAGGTCTTTTCTGGTTCCATATAAATTTTAAAATTATTTGTTCCATTTCTTTGAAAAAGATGGATGGTACTTTGATAGGAATTGCATTAAATGTGTAGATTGCTTTAGGTAGCATAGACATTTTCACAATATTTATTCTTCCAATCCAGGAGCATGGAAGATTTTTCCATTTCTTTGTGTCTTCCTCAATTTCTTTCACGAGTACTTTATAGTTTTCTGAGTATAGATTCTGTGTCTCTTTTGTTAGGTTTATTCCTAGGTATCTTATGGCTTTGGGTGCAATTGTAAATGGGATTAACTCCTTAATTTCTCTTTCTTCTGTCTTGCTGTTGGTGTAGAGAAATGCAACTGATTTCTGTGCATTGATTTTATATCCTGACACGTTACTGAATTCCTGTATAAGTTCTAGCAGTTTTGGAGTGGAGTCTTTTGGGTTTTCCACATATAGTATCATATCATCTGCGAAGAGTGATAATTTGACTTCTTCTTTGCCGATTTGGATGCCTTTAATTTCCTTTTGTTGTCTGATTGCTGAGGCTAGGACCTCTAGTACTATGTTGAATAGCAGTGGTGATAATGGACATCCCTGCCGTGTTCCTGACCTTAGTGGAAAAGCTTTCAGTTTTTCTCCATTGAGAATGATATTTGCGGTGGGTTTTTCATAGATGGCTTTGATGATATTGAGGTATGTGCCCTCTATCCCTACCCTTTGAAGAGTTTTGGTCAGGAAGGGATGCTGTACTTTGTCAAATGCTTTTTCAGCATCTATTGAGAGTATCATATGGTTCTTGTTCTTTCTTTTATTGATGTGTTGTATCACATTGACTGATTTGTGGATGTTGAGCCAACCTTGCAGCCCTGGAATAAATCCCACCTGGTCATGGTGAATAATCTTTTTAATGTACTGTTGAATCCTATTGGCTAGTATTTTGGTGAGAATTTTCGCATCTGTGTTCATCAAGGATATTGGTCTATAGCTCTCTTTTTTGGTGGGATCCTTGTCTGGTTTTGGGATCAAGGTGATGCTGGCCTCATAATATGAGTTTGGAAGTTTTCCTTCCATTTCTATTTTTTGGAACAGTTTCAGGAGAATAGGAATTAGTTCTTCTTTAAATGTTTGGTAGAATTCCCCCGGGAAGCCGTCTGGCCCTGGGCTTTTGTTTGTTTGGAGATTTTTAATGACTGTTTCAATCTCCTTACTGGTTATGGGTCTGTTCATGCTTTCTATTTCTTCCTGGCTCAGTTGTGGTAGTTTATATGTTTCTAGGAATGCATCCATTTCTTCCAGATTGTCAAATTTATTGGCGTAGAGTTGCTCATAGTATGTTCTTGTAATAGTTTGTATTTCTTTGGTGTTAGTTGTGATCTCTCCTCTTTCATTCATGATTTTATTTATTTGGTTCCTTTCTCTTTTCTTTTTGATAAGTCGGGCCAGGGGTTTATCAATTTTATTAATTCTTTCAAAGAACCAGCTCCTAGTTTCGTTGATTTGTTCTATTGTTTTTTTGGTTTCTATTTCATTGATTTCTGCTCTGATCTTTATGATTTCTCTTCTCCTGCTGGGCTTAGGGTTTCTTTCTTGTTCTTTCTCCAGCTCCTTTAGGTGTAGGGCTAGGTTGTGTACCTGAGACCTTTCTTGTTTCTTGAGAAAGGCTTGTACCGCTATATATTTTCCTCTCAGGACTGCCTTTGTTGTGTCCCACAGATTTTGAACCGTTGTATTTTCATTATCATTTGTTTCCATGATTTTTTTCAATTCTTCTTTAATGTCCCGGTTGACCCATTCATTCTTTAGAAGGATGCTGTTTAGTCTCCATGTGTTTGGATTCTTTTCAAACTTCCTTTTGTGGTTGAGTTCTAGCTTTAGAGCATTGTGGTCTGAAAATATGCAGGGAATGATCCCAATCTTTTGATACCGGTTGTGTCCTGATGTAGGACCGAGGATGTGATCTATTCTGGAGAATGTCCCATGTGCACTAGAGAAGAATGTGTATTCTGTTGCTTTGGGATGAAATGTTCTGAATATATCTGTGATGTCCATCTGGTCCAGTGTGTCGTTTAAGGCCTTTATTTCCTTGGTGATCTTTTGCTTGGATGATCTGTCCATTTCAGTGAGGGGAATAGCCAAAGGGATAGTGAAAAAGAAAGCCAACGTTGGTGGCATCACAATTCCGGACTTCAAGCTCTATTACAAAGCTGTCATCATCAAGACAGCATGGTACTGGCACAAAAACAGACACACAGATCAATGGAACAGAATAGAGAGCCCAGAAATAGACGCTCAGCTCTATGGTCAACTAATCTTCGACAAAGCAGGAAAGAATGTCCAATGGAAAAAAGACAGCCTCTTCAATAAATGGTGCTGGGAAAATTGGACAGCCACATGCAGAAAAATGAAATTGGACCATTTCCTTACACCACACACAAAAATAGACTCAAAATGGATGAAGGACCTCAATGTGCGAAAGGAATCCATCAAAATCCTTGAGGAGAACACAGGCAGCAACCTCTTCGACCTCAGCCGCAGCAAC
The DNA here is from genome assembly GCF_964662115.1 of Mustela nivalis. NCBI lineage: Eukaryota > Metazoa > Chordata > Mammalia > Carnivora > Mustelidae > Mustela > Mustela nivalis. Next base: position 7,891 of record NW_028134728.1, on the reverse strand, counting down.
ATCTTCCTAGGAACAACGCCAAAGGCAAGGGAAGCAAGGGCAACAATGAACTATTGGGATTTCATCAAGATCAAAAGCTTTTGCACAGCAAAGGAAACAGTGAACAAAATCAAAAGACAACTGACAGAATGGGAGAAGATATTTGCAAACGACATATCAGATAAAGGACTAGTGTCCAGAATCTATAAAGAATTTAGCAAACTCAACACCCAAAGAACAAATAATCCAATCAAGAAATGGGCAGAGGACATGAACAGACATTTCTGCAAAGAAGACATCCAGATGGCCAACAGACACATGAAAAAGTGCTCCATATCACTCGGCATCAGGGAAATACAAATCAAAACCACAATGCGATATCACCTCACACCAGTCAGAATGGCTAAAATCAACAAGTCAGGAAATGACAGATGCTGGCGAGGATGCGGAGAAAGGGGAACCCTCCTACACTGTTGGTGGGAATGCAAGCTGGTGCAGCCACTCTGGAAAACAGCATGGAGGTTCCTCAAAATGTTGAAAATAGAACTGCCCTATGACCCAGCAATTGCACTATTGGGTATTTACCCTAAAGATACAAACGTAGTGATCCAAAGGGGCACGTGCACCCGAATGTTTATAGCAGCAATGTCCACAATAGCCAAACTATGGAAAGAACCTAGATGTCCATCAACAGATGAATGGATCAAGAAGATGTGGTATATATACACACAATGGAATACTATGCAGCCATCAAAAGAAATGAAATCTTGCCATTTGCGACAACATGGATGGAACTAGAGCATATCATGCTTAGTGAAATAAGTCAAGCAGAGAAAGACAACTATCATGTGATCTCCCTGATATGAGGAAGTGGTGATGCAACATGGGGGCTTAAGTGGGTAGGAGAAGAATAAATGAAACAAGATGGGATTGGGAGGGAGACAAACCATAAGTGACTCTTAATCTCACAGAGCAAACTTAGGGTTCCTGGGGGGAGGGGGTTTGGGAGAAGGGGGTGGGATTATGGACATGGGGAGGGTATGTGCTTTGGTGAGTGCTGTAAAGTGTGTAAACCTGGTGATTCACAGACCTGTACCCCTGGGGATAAAAATATATGTTTATAAAAAATAAAAAAGTAAAAGTAAAAAAAAAAAAGCAAAAAAAAAAATCCCTATACAGTAACGTTTATCATTTTAAGTAATCTCAATTATCTTCCTCAATTGTGATAGTATATCCTTCTATCTAGGCCAGATATTGTATGAAGGATTTGAAGAGACATACTTTTCTAAATTTCACTTTTCTCATCTGCAAAATGCTGATCATGATCCTACAATAAAATACACTTACAATTTTTTGATGAAAATTTATTTCTTTATTTTAAGATTTTATTTATTTATCAGAGAGAGTGGGCGAGAGAGCAAGCACAGGCAGACAGAATGGCAGGCAGAGGCAGAGGGAGAAGCAGGCTCCCGACCGAGCAAGGAGCCCGATGTGGGATTCGATCCCAGGACGCTGGGATCATATCCTGAGCCAAGGCAGCTGCTTAACCAACTGAGCCACCCAGGCGTCCCTTTTGATGAAAATTTGATCTGTATAAACAATATATTTGCTGTAATGCGTGGTTCATGGAAAACATCTTATTTAATTATAAGCAACAATAGTATTAGAAATTAAGTAAATGTGTCTATAATATTTAAAGTTTTAACACATAAATCCAGTGCTTTGCCTTATTGTCTCAAATCCCTTTACTACTTTCACTGACAGAGTCAAATGTACTTTTTCTACTAGTAGCCAGCTCTTTGTCTTTTGTCAGAAAGATACCCTTGTGAATTATTTATAATAGAGCTATTAGCAACAACAATAATAATAATAAATAGCTTTGAAAATGTTAAAAAAATTTTCTTAACTAATTAGGGTTCTTAGACATCAGTTAGAGGAACCACCTCTGGCAAGCAAATTAATCTGCAAGACATTCCCAGAATTAACAAGTCAGTCAGATACAGGGTTGTCTGTAGACTGAAAGGTGAAACAAAAGGACTAGGTTTGGAAAATAGGTAAGGACAGTGAAAAAAATGATCAAATTTTTGGGCAAAATAAATTCTTAGGTGTCCTTTCAATGGAGTCCTGGGCATTATGTAGCAGAAACTCTGGAGATTATCTCAATCCATTGGAGTCACCCCATTTATTAGCTTGCTATTGACAAAGTTATTTACAAACTGTAGAGCAAGAGGTTATAATGTAGAAAACTGATGGTAATGCACAAGATTCTTGTTAACAATAATGCAAGTTAGTGATTTTTCATTAGACAACATAAATTCTATATCCCAAATTATGGGCCCAGAGCACTTCTGCTGCACAACTCTGCTTATATCCCAAATAACCATGTGAACTAGTTTTAATATCTGCTTCTCTTATTACTTTTTGAATAAAAATTAGACAACATAAATTCTATATCCCAAATTATGGGCCCAGAGCACTTCTGCTGCACAACTCTGCTTATATCCCAAATAACCATGTGAACTAGTTTTAATATCTGCTTCTCTTATTACTTTTTGAATAAAAATTCTTGACACAAGTATTTTATAATTGTGTGATAATCGTGCATTTAATTTCTTGGAGAACAAACACACTTTAGCATAACTATGTTCTTTCACAGAACCAGCCTTGATAACACACTTCTATATGTTAGAAATGATGTAATAAATGTAGAATACTGGGCACTCGTTTGGTATTCTTTGCCATGTTTTGCACTATCTAAAAAGAGATCAGTGAACTTGGACTGGAGTTAGTAGACATGGAAGAAAATAAAATATTACAGAGAAGAATACTCTGTGGTCCACAACCCAAACAGGCTGGGATTCCCATCATTTGGATCCCTGTAGCTTTACAAAAGTCAATTAAATTTTTGTGTCTCCTATTAAAGTTGATTCCCCAGTACTTTTTCAAACATCTCTTGTAAAGTATTGTTTCCCAGAAAAAAAAAAGGGATTTTTCACATGTCTCTGCCTTTGTCTCTGGTCATGATCTCAGTCAGGATCCTGGGATCGAGCTCCATATCGGGCTTCCTGCTCATTAGGGAGGATACTTCTCAGTCTATCTCTGCAGCTACCTCCCCCTGCCCCACTCATGCTTTCTCTCTCAAATAAATAAATACAATCTTTAATTTTTTAATTAAAAATAAGATAAATAAAATAAAATAAAAAGTCTGGTCTTACTGCCCCATTTAGCTCCTTTTTGTTTTTTGAGTTGTATTTAAAGCAGCGTGAGAGAACATGAGGATCTCAAACTTAAAAAAAAAAAGAAAAAAATTGAGTTTTGTTAGGATTTAAGATCTTGTCTGCTAGACAAAAACGTTGGCTTTGTTAACATGTGAAAATTAACAAAAGAGGATAAGATAGAATTCTAATAATTTTTGTAGAAATTAAAAATTTCCTCCAATCCAATTACATACAGACCCATTAAGTAAATTCATTCCAATGTCCCAAACCAACCTTTTCTAATAGTAATGCATCTGTGTAAACAGGGTCAACCCAAGGAATAAATAAATATTATTATATTTTTCCTGTCTCTTCCACTGTCACATCTGGGTATATTGGTAGCAAGCCAATTATCTATCTTATAAGATATGATAGCATAAGGAAGGGTATTCTGTCCATTTGGAACAACTGAAAATCATTGTAATTTTATCTTGGTGCAGTAACTTGAGATGGCACAGTGTGGGTTATGAATATATTTTATTTTTTTTTTTACTGGGAAGAAGAGATTATAGAGATATTGGTTATCCAAGAGAGATGGACAGGTGTTGATAGTTGCCAGGTCAATATCCATCTACTTTTTCCTTTAATATCAGAAAGCACTGAGGGATTGATAACAAGGAAACTTAAAACAACATCAAATATTTTATTGTCTCTTTTCTAGTTATATTGTAACCATATGACAAAGTATTAGTCGTACAAGCCATCATGCTCTTTTACCTCTATCTTTCTGCCAGGAATGTCGGCTTAATAGTGAGAACTCCAACAGCAATTTTTGCAACTGTGAATAAAAAGCCATGAAAACCTCTAAGATAGTTCACTTGACTTTCTTAAGACTCTGAACCAACACCAGAAAACACTCTCTGTAGGCTTCTTGTTAAATGAAAAAATATGGTTAAACCACTTTTGACAGTCTACTACATACAGCAAAATGTAAATCTTAATTGAAATATGTCCTCTCAGCTGTGCTTAAGCAACTGAGTCCTGAGCTTTTCAGGTTTTCAGTCTGAAAGAGTACACCTCTGGTGCTCTGAAAGGGAAGAGAAAGGACACCCTGTTCTCCATATAAATTAAAGAAGAGAAATCTGTGCATTTAAGTGGGCCATATAAAAGTTATCAAGCAATTACCTCCTAACTCCTTCCTATCCAAATTCCCTGATATGCTCTCCCTATTCCTTTATTCCACGTTACTGCCTTTTCCAGGATTCTGCCTCACATCACAGCATGTCTTCTGTTATTTCCTTCTTGCAAGCTAGTTTTGTTTTCTCCATCTAAAAAAGTCAACAATCATTGTGTATTTCAATTCCCACTTTCCTCAAACGCATTGATTCTTCTTATCTATTACTCTTTTCTCATACTCAGTGTCTTTGTCTTTATGGGGTTTGTACTTTGCTTTTCCCCATCCTTTACTGCCATTATATAATCAAATCTAATAACTTCTTAGAGAAAGTTAAAAATTCCTGCATAGCCACACGTGAACACAAAGTCACTGATTTTTAGAAAACCTATAAGATAGTCAGACATCCATTCAATTTCTTTTTTTAAGATTTTATTTATTTATTTGACAGAGAGAGATGACAAGCAGGCAGAGAGGCAGGCAGAGAGAGAGGAGGAAGCAGGCTCCCTGCTGAGCAGAGAGCCCGATTTGGGGCTCGGTCCCAGGACCCTAGGATCATGACCTGAGCCGAAGACAGTGGCTTAACCCACTGAGCCACCCAGGCATCCCTCCATTCAATTTCTTAACTGAGTCTCAAATGCATCCTGAGTTCTAACGTAAACCTAAGTTCTACTTCTTACACGTTGTTATATGACCAAATTCTTTCAGTTCAGTATTTTGTAACATTAAAATATTAATCAATTGATACTTTGTCTGTGTATTTCTATGAAAATAATTTGAATACTGTAGATTTATTGTTATATTTATAGATTTATAATCAAAGTTTCATCAGTTGAAGTTTTTAGAAATTTCATATATAATGATTAACCTAAAATGATACTGCCTCAAATCCCTCTGATATCAAGGCCCAACAACTGATTATAGCCAAACCTGTGGTGGATAGTTCCATGGGAAATTGCAGTTACTTAACACTGATAGCATCTCATGTTCTATCTCTCATTTTAGAATGTGTCCAACACAACCCAAAATTGTAGGAGAGTTAATGTCCTCTGAGGACAGCTCTCAGTGAAGTGGAAATAAGAACCACAGATAAAATTGTCAGTTTTCAGGTCTTCATGAGAACAGCTTAAAGAAGTTTCTCAGGACCTTTCAGTAAAAGCAAGCCTTCATTTTCTATCCACAGCAATTATATCAACAATGTACCTCTTTGACAAAGTTGCTTCTTCACTGTATCACTTTCCCATTCTTTTCTACCTTGGATAATCTCCCAGATAAACTAACAGTACTCAAATCCTTTGTCCTACTCTTTGCTCTCAGGATAAATGGAGCCAAAAGACTTAGATTAATATCAAGTTCTGAATGGGATCTTAGAGCTATTTCTGTCCAGATTTTCATAAACATAGGGACCTTTGAATTATCAGGCTATAAATAAGTTCTAAATGGAGGGGGCAAAAGCAAAAAGTAGAAATTTTTAAGTTTGATTTTTAATCATGATTAATTGACTTTATTGATTATGAAAAATACTAACATTATAAAAGTGTGGATCTTTGTAAAACAATGTCATAATGTAAGAAATAAGTTGCATAGTCCTTTGGAGAATATTAAACCAAGTGTTCAGGTGCCATCTAATTTCTTGTTTAATCCAGAACTTTGGTGTGCATTATCTTGAGGAATAGGATTTTGAAGTCCAGACACTAACAGAAACCTGATCCAAATGTGTGTGTTTATATTTTTGCTTTTGTTGTAAAAATCAAAGTGTGATTGCTGGTTTAAAATGGTAAAACTAATAATGTTCATGGCCTCTATTATAAATTTTCTAATTGTATGGGAAGAATCCAATAAACATAGAATTAATGGATTTGCAAATCCTCAAAGAGCTACAGGTCAGGTAGTGGTATGTTCTGATTCAACAGCATCATAATGCAGCATTTTATATGTGTGGCTAATGGATATTTTCATGAATGTTTGCTAGCTAGTCAGCCAATATAGAGAAATATTAGGTAGGGTAATTACTCACAGTTGTGTTTAATAAAATGAGAGAAAATTATCAAATGACACTAATAATAATAATCCTATAGCAGGCTAAATAATTCAATGATAATTCCAAGTATTAATCTAGCTTTCTTCCCTGATTATGACTCTTCTCTCCTTTATCATAATGGGAGTAGTAGATTGTCTGCAATGAATTGTGAAAACCCAGCAGTGACTTTGGCAGTGAAGGCCTCCCATCCATTTTGATAGGTTAAAATGATTCTGGTTGGTCTTGAGCAAATGTGTCAATTTGTTTTTTCTGTGTGTGTCATAAAAGAAAGGAGCAATAGTAAATTCTTGCTGTTATTCTATGGAGCCAATAAAATCATACTGCCAACAAGAGGCTGTTGACACTGTAAGTGTAGTTAACTGTCTTGAAATACTAGGCCTCGAAATAAAATTCCAATATTTCACATAACCTCTTTTCTTTTAAAGAAAAAAACAAAACAAAACAAAACAACTATACTGCTTACATTTAGGGCCCTGTTGTTGTGTAACTATTCTTGAACATGTCTACTGTAAGTGTATATATATATATATTTTTTCTGTGCAATAAATTCATTTAGAGATAAATTTGGATTGCAAATTATTTTGGGGGAGGCATGGTATTTGTGGCTAGTCTTACAAGTAAAAAGGACTAAAAGAAAGAAGGAAAACATTTTTATTACAGCATATTTACATCTGTCCAAAGTACTTATTTACTCTAATACTGACTAATGTATAATACTGTACACAAAGAAAGAAGTTAAATGAGTTTTAATTCAGTCGAAGTATAGCTGGCCATTTTAAAACTTACCACTGAATCTCTCTGGTATGAAATGTGATATCTGGCAATCTGGTCCAGTTCATTACATCAGGTCATTTGTATGATCTTTTTACCATTTTGATAGCATAGCACATTTTATAACCCAGACATTTTACAATGGAACTATGATGCATGTATTTTCAAAAGTATAGACATACATGAAGCTATGAGGTCAAAAAAGATGAATGTCCGTAGTACCATATAGACTCAACAAATAAAAGTGTCCAAGGCTCTGAGTGAGATTTATGAATATTGTGTAAGATTAGGCCAACATGTGGTTTTGATAAAAATAATCTGTTCTTAAATTAGAATTACAGTCGTTGAGTACAGTGTTGAAAATGGCAGATAGATTTTAGCTATCTTTGCTCACTAGGGAAAATGGAAAAATGTTTAGTTTGGTCAGATTTTCACTTAACTTCTGAAAAATCTTACGTTTGAGAGAACCCTTCTGAAATAAGAATCCTTAAAGACATAACCCCTTTGGCACAAGTTTTCAAGAAACTTGTTTGATGTTGTAGACAATTATATGGCACACGTACTGTTCTAGATGTTTCATACCAATAATATGTAAGCCATACCAAGGCTACATATACATATAGAGATGTTCCTCAGCTTACAAGGGGGCTATGTACAGAGACACCCATAAAAAATTGAAAATGCATTTAATACCCCTAAACTATCAAATATCATAGCTTACCTTAAGCT